>NC_091125.1:66232306-66539389 GCF_040183065.1 Periplaneta americana
AGTTTATTTTCCTTTACACAGCTACAGTGTTTGGACATGGAATATAAATACAATAACAATATTATACAATCATATGAGCCTACTAATTGATAAATCGTAAGTATAAACAAAATAGAATAGATACAAATTAATATCAAATTTCAAACTGAGTAAAATTAACAACGTAAGTTTTGTTGAATGTTAAAATAGCAAATCAGAGGTTAAGTACAATTAGGCCTACTAATAAATTTTTGAAGTAAATAGCAAATCGCAAGCTGACTAAAATTAACAATAATGCTTGTACAAATGAATTAGTAAAATAAATCATAAATCACAAGCTAACTAACACAAGCTGCAAAATAATTTTTGAATTAATATCAAATTACATGCTAATTAATTTAACATACAATATTAATGAATGTTAAATTACTCGTAAATTGCAAATTACAACTAACTAAAATTAACAACAATTCACGGAACTAGAAACAGAGCAGAGTAAACATAAATTGAGGCTAATGTGAAACTATGGTTGGTTATTTACTTTAGTTGATTAGTTTCGACTCGATTTGTAGCCATCTTCAGAACTAGTGAGGTCCTTGGAATGGAATGGAATTTACGGCCCAGCACTGCGACCTGTTACGATCTATTGCGCTAACTCTCAAGCTAGGCGCATTCCCAAACCCACACCGGCTGACTACACTAAGGTTCGCTGCGTATCCAGATTTCGAGCAGGCAACCCCGCTCGTCCCTAGGCCGGCCTTCTCCTTGCGTCGCCAGCCATCGATCGGGGAATGCTACGGAATGATGACGAAATGGAGAAATGGTGACGGAATGATGTAGATGCCTAGTATGGGGAGAAACGGGAGAACCCCGAGAAAACCCCAACTGCGACTTTGTTCGCCACAAGTGTCACTATGGAATCCTAGACCGGAATCGAACCTGGGCCGCCTGCGTGACAGGCCGGAGGTCTGATCATTCAGCCATCGCAGGAGTTAGTGAATTGTTTGCTTGTTTCCGGTTTCTTCTATTTGTGCTTTGTGGTGGAAGCGATTATGTTCGGTAGTGTGGTGTAAAATAGGGTATATGTTCTGAAATTTAATTATTGTTTATTGAGGATGTGTTGTGGATGTGTTTTTGTAGGTCTGTATATTTTTTGTACTGTTCTCGTACATTTAATTTCTGGTTTCTCGGTTGAATTACGAAAAAATGTTAAAATGTTGTTTTATTTAACGACGCTCGCAACTGCCGAGGTTATATCAGCGTCGCCGGTGTGCCGGAATTTTGTCCCGCAGAAGTTCTTTTACATGCCAGTAAATCTACTGACACGAGCCTGTCGCATTTAAGCACACTTAAATGCCATCCACTTGGCCAGGATAGAACCCGCAACCTCGGACATAGAAGGCCAGCGATATACCAACTGCGGCAACCAGGCCGACTGTTGAATATGATGTTGACAACGTGCAAACTTTAATGTTCTTGACGGGATTTTCAATCTTCCTCCTGTTTTTTGTTTCTTAATGGCAAAAGAGGTCTCGAAGATTCATTCCACTAAGTCGATATCTGTAGATCTACTTCTTACCGGCCTGACTCCGGAGTGTACACACACAATGGAAATCCCGTAACATGGGACTCGTGGTTCACACAAGAACTGCTTGTCAGCTTCTGTGTGTCCCACGGTACACATAACTAAAATCTTTTATAAAATAATTTTGAAACTTTCAGTCATTACATTATGATAGCAGGACCTGTTAGGTGTTTAGAATTGTCCAATGGAGTTGCGTCTCCCTTCGCGTGGTATTGTAATTTTCGAGACATACTGTAGCTGGTGGAGAGTGCTGCAGTAGCTGAGGGGCTTCTTGCAGTACAAATACGCATTCTTCTTATTTTACAACTGTCCCAGTTACTAAGTGACGAGACAGTAGGGAAACCAGTTTAAATGTATAATAAACTTATTCATAAAACTTCTCTTCAGACAATCCAAGCGAATGTACTGCCGACCTTGGGTCCCGGGGCTATAGGTTCGAGACCTGCGAGCAAATCTCTCTTTCTCTACTTCTCTATCTCTGTCTTTGCAAGTATAGGTCCATCAAGTTCTGGTTACTGTTGGAAATATCGGAAGTTTTGTTTCTTTCGTCACAAATGCAGATCTATTATTAAGATTCTTAATAATACCACAACTGTAGAGCACTTAAAATCTACTGTGTTATGTCCTAAATGGAAATAATATGATTGCCCTTTAATTAATGACTTTTCGGTTCTGAAAAGGAGTTGTTAAATTAAATTATAAACAATAGTTTAATAGGAAATGAAATTCCCGTAATAAAATTCTTAATTTTCACCACCATATGGAGCATCCCTATACACTGCAGCAGTCATATTCCCGTCAGTATAACAAACTCGGGACAGGGGCTTCGGAGGCTCTTTATACCAGGGCCGGGAAACAGCCTCTCTCAGAGATCTTAGCCTCTTTCCTTACCTTAGTTGCTGTTACGCAACTATTTACTGTACGATTTCCCCCTCCCCTGTTTTGTACAGATCTGTAAATTATCTAGGACTCACCACCACTGACATCTACCAATGTTTGGGCAAACCGCAAGGAACGTCTACTACGGCGGACGTCGGCTCTGATGTCACGCAATCACAGGAGCTGTCATATTCTACGAAACGGAGAAGAGAGTGAAATTATTGAGAGTGTTTGTGAAATGACGAGGATAGATCGGAGAATCTCTAAAATACCCCCAAAACTTTGGCTTTTTTCGCCACAAATACAATTCCATTATCGCCAAGATTTGAACTCTGGTCCTCATAGTGTCACATTGAAAAGCAAAGAGCAAACTTCGATAGGGATATGGAAATAGTGAATAGACTTAAAGTGTAGCTTTCATGTTATCTTCTCATTAGAGCAGTGGTTCTCAACCTTTCACAATGACGTACCACTATTTTTAATTTAGGTTATTAGCTGCGCCACTAACCAAATTTATAATGACAAATCGTCAAGTATCGCTCCCAGGGTCATAATAAACGTTTCTATGGTCCAATACCAATAATTTATTGCTTTATTTAGGAGTGTTTAATTAAAAAAGTTACTATTTCAATTTATTTAATGGAATGTTCCATGATATATATATATATATATATATATATATATATATATATATTACGATGATTTATGTTATTTCACATTTTAAGTACCACCTAGCTGTGGTTCACGTACCACCAGTGGTACGCGTACCATAGGTTGAGAACCGCTGCGTTAGAGGAATGTTGCAATGATAAAAAATATTGAAGTATACGTTTTCATTGTCCCAGATATCGAAAAATTGGTTTTGGGCATTCGGTCTCTCTGTCCGTGTGCAACGACTCAGTTCCGGTTCTATTTCCATTTGTGCTAGTGCACATAAAGAAAATTGTATAATTTTTCATGATAAATTTTAAACATAATTTGTAGTTTATGAAGATACATTTTAAAAAGTTTGCGTACAATTTTCCAAATAGTGCTGTAAGATATTTGCAAGCGTTTTTCAGATAATACTGCTTCCTGATAACGAGTTTTGTTTACATAGGTTTTGGCTTTCATGAACGACTTCTGAAACCTGAATAATATTAATTCTTGGTCTTCCCGATTTCATTTTATCATGAATTGAACCAGTTTCTTCAAACTCCTTCATCAACGATAAGAAAGCACGGTACAAAGACCGTCTCTCAGGTGCTTTTTGTACAAAATCATCTTAATCCGGCAGTAAAGTTTCAATCATATCCTTAATAACATAGCACCAAACCAATTCCAATTTGTAGATTTAAAACCTGCTTCTAAAACTTGGAAAATATGTGTAATAAATAGACCTAGGACACAGAAATTCAGTTACCTACGATGCGCATAGAATGCGTGAAGTCATACGGCACAAACTGACTCAGAACTGTACAGTTTCTGGTACGATAGCAGTAAGCGATAAGTTTACGTTGTTTTGCAATCGCTCCGTCTTTATACTTTATTCTACGGTTACGTCAAGTTCAATAATATCATAAGCAGGCTTAGGATCCGAGACAACTTGAGAATGAAATGAAGTTACAGTGCAACGGAGTACAGATGGAGTGAGGTGGCGCGTTAAGTTTTGTTTACCTGAGCGTTAGTATACAATCCGGTTCGTGATTAGAGGTACAGTATTCTTCAGTCTCTCCCTACGAAACGAACTCAGGTCATCACAATCTATTTTCAATTCATAGTGAACAGTTTTTTCGAACTAGTTGCAAATATGTGCATGGTTGTTCATTGTAACGCTAACGCCTTCGAAGTCGTCAAGGGACATGAAAACATGTGAGGTATGTATCCACCGTCACTAGATTGTACTATTGACAGTAGAATATAACGCAGCATATTGACGTCGTTGTTTACATTCATAGTAGGCCTATGTGTCTACAACGTTACAGGAACTCTGTAGTCAAGTTGTACGTTGGTTGCTAAAGTGTCCCGGATTCTAAGCCTTATAATAAACATCACGTGTTGCCATGGATTTTTTCTGAGGTTTTTCCCGAATTTTAAGGCTAATGTGAGGTAATCCCATAGCAAGTTTTATGACTCGTCTCGCCAAAATATCATCTCGCTATCGTCCTCTGCATCAACGCTGGATAACTGAGCAATGGATATATTGTCGTAAAACTACAATTTTGGAAAATAACAAATATTTTATATTATGCGGCTCAATTAGCATTAATTTTAATTTCACTGTTGTTTAAGAACTTATCCTGAGTAAATTTCGCCAATTTCAGGAAAGATGAGAAGATTGAGGCATTGCCACTGCAGCAGGCCTAAGTTAGGATCATAGTGGAGCTTGTTAACTTGCAAATATGAAATGACACTTCGGGGAAACATAAGCCTTGTTCAACATTTCGCGATACGTGGAAGAGATACTCTTCCCGCGTGACCTTTATGACTGCATCACGGCGAATCCTCCTCATGTATGTTCTAACGGACTTGTGCGTCACGATGCTGTAGAGAGGACCATACTTCACTGCTCACCGTGCAAATGGCTGTCTGCCCTCACTTCTGACTTAGCACACATACATATACCTATATGATTTATCAAGCACAGCCCACTTGAGTCGGTTAGCGGAATCTTACGAAAGGAACTAGGAATTGATACCCCGGAAAGTTTGTTTCATCCCAGTACTTCGGTTTTACTGCTACTATTATTCCACCATTACTCAATTTCACTATATTATCATTCCGTTTCCAATTAGCCTCAGTGTGTTAAAGGGATGGTGTCATAAAATTCGTTTTAAGCTCGCTATTCAGAGATGAGGTAATAATGATAATGGTAATGACAACATGTGGAATAAGATAGACTATATCTCCAGAAAATCTATTATGTTCCCGCTTAGCACATCTCATATCCGAGCAGAAACCTCTACAGCAACTTTTTTATGTCTGTAGTGAAGCACGTGGAAGGTACAGAAACAGAGCGCGGCGTTGCAGCTAGCAGCATTTTCACCCTTCTCTCAGAGGCATTACTCCTTAAGATTTTTTTTTAAGTTTAGTAGGTTATTTTACACGCTTTACCAACATCGTAGGTTATTTAGCGTCTGAATGAGGTAAAGGTGATAATGCCGGTGAAATGAGTCCGGAGTCCAGCACCTGAAGTTACCCAGCATTTGCTCATATTGGGTTGAGCAAAACCTCAACCAGGTAACTTGCCCCGACCGGGAATCGAACCCGGTCCACCTGCTTTCGCGGCCAGACGCGCTAACCGTTGCTCCACAGGTATGGACTTATTAAATTTGTAAAAATTTGCCCTTTTAACAATCAATAGTTCAAACTTTTAACTAATAAACAACTGTTCCGTGCGCTTACGTACATATAATCTCTACACGAGATGTTCTGTAATAGATTCATGTGAATTATTAAGATCTTGGCATTAATAGCATTGAGATATGTATATACTTTGTTCTGGAAACGAGCATCATTGAATAATTTTTGAGTATAGATATTACATTTGATACTTTTTTCCCCACAGCTGTCGGCCCAGCTCCCACCAAATATGGAAAGCTACATAACCATCAAACTGGACGACTATTAATTCTGACCTTAATAATTTTAAAGCATTTTAGTTAATTTTATCATCAGCAATTGTAACATTTTATCACGGCCCATAGAGCCGCCTTGTATTTATATTGTAATTTCTGCCTTACAATTATTGATTTAAATAGAAACATGCCTTTTAATTTTAACATTAATTTAGTTTACTTGTACGGCAACATATAGTGTACTCACACCATACATATGGGCTTACTTGTTTCTGATGATGGCTCCATAGAGCCGAAAACGTTCAAATAAATATATATTATGTAACGAAATATTGTATAGCCAATATATTTGTTAAATAAGGATAAGCATAGACGGCACATGTAATAAATTGTCATTTATAGTAATTAGCTTATCGGCCTCATCATGCCTCTTAAATTTGTAGATGGAAGTGTTTAGACTACATTACGATGACAACTGAGCTAAGGCCAGAAAAACGAGAAGCAAAGTCATTTTATATTAGCTGTTCCAAGTGGGTAGTGGTTAGAAGGAGAGTCCAGAAATAGTCGTTACTGAACTGTTAGAAGTCGGTTCTTTGTTTCCAACAGCTTTAGGAATCCCATATATCGTCTGAATTGGTGTGGATTGTAAAGAGAGAAAGCCGTTCTGTAACCTTTATATGAAACAACGGTCAAACTTAAAATACAACATGAAATGTCAGAAGGAAGTGAAATAAGGAGAGGAGAACGAGAAGGATGCTCTTTATCACCTACTCCCTTCAACATTTACTTAGGGGATTTAGTGAAGAACTGTTTTCAGAACATGGGAGAGTTGAAAGTAGGAGGAAGAAGAATAAAGTGCGTTAGTATTGTTGATGATAATGACGTCGTTAGCAGAAGAGAAGACGATACTAAGGAATATTTTACTGAAGCTAATAACAGCTGTGCGCAAATGGGATAAAAATAAATGCAAATAAGACGAAGACCATGATTATCGGAAGAAATATAAAGAAGGTAAACGTGAGAATTCAAAATAGAGCAAATGGACAACTTCAGATACTTGGGGTGTACTATAAGCAGTAACGTAAGCTACTGCCAAGAAGTCAAAAGGAGAATAGCAGTGACAAAGAAAGCTGTAGTAGAAAAAGGAGCATCTTCTGCAGACCTGTGGAAAAGGAACTAAGGAAGAGACTAGTGAAGTACTTTGTGTGGTGTGTGGCATTATAAGGCGCAGTTTCATGAATATTGCGACGAAGTGAAAAGAAGCGACTAGAAGCATTTGAAATTTGGATATGGAGAAGAATGGAACGTGTGAAATGGACAGACATAATAAGAAATGTTGTTGTGTTGGAAAGAGTGGATGAAGAAAGAATGATGCTGAAACTGATAAGGAAGAGGGAAAGGAATTTGATGGATCACTGGCTAAGAAGAAACCGTCTGCAAAAGGATGCACTGAAAGGCATGGTTAACTGGAGAAGGGTTCGGGGTAGAAGAAGATAGCAGATGATAGAAAACATTAAGATTTATATGGATCATATGCGGAAGGCAGAAAATAGCAAAAGATTGGGGAACGCTGGGTTTGCAGCGAAATACCTGCCCTTGGGCAGAAAACTATGTATGAATGAATGAACGAATATATATTATATATATTTTTTTTCTGTTGATGAGCTCTCAGAATTTTAATAGGATCATGTCGTTTTCTCTTTTTTTAAGCTTCAATCCATGTGACAGTGACATTGATTAGAGACGGACAGTAGGACAAATCCCCCCACTTAGCTCGCTGTCATGGGTCCAATTTGCTACTTCCAAATTTCAACATGAATGAGAATTAGCCGATACAATTTTTCCTGAATCCCTTTATGAAGTACAGGTTCCTGGTTGGCTAGTTTTTCGAGGGCTATACACGAGATAATCACATACTGTAGTTAGACTCACAGTGGCCTATTGTGAGTAATATACTTATATTTGCGATTATTGTTGCAATCCGAAAGGTAGCCTAGGAGGCATTTGCGAATTCCATGGAGATAGGCGGTCCGTCCGCGTCCTACTTCAGCCCTCAAGCGGTCAGGTTCCTTTGAGACGGGTACTTGATAAACCTCAAGGACCGGAGATCCAAACTTTTAAAACTTTTATCAGTTCCGGAAGCCCGTACTAGCCCACAGAATTCTTCTCAGCCTATAATTAATTTTGGGCATGGTATACAAAATGAAGTGGAGAGTGTTGGAAGAAACGAAGAGGGAAATGGGAAGTCCCTAGGAAAACGCTCTACAATCTCTGATGTGTCCATTACAAACTCCATCACGAGGTGGGCATCGAAACCAAGTCATATGGATGGAAGATAAGCGGCGGGACATGGCCCTTCTACTTGACAAAAATCTATGACACAGGTCTCCAAGATTTGCTCCCTTCACCCAGGAAATCAGGCTAAGTATATCGCCGTCGTTTGAAATCTATTGTCCTCGGCCGAATTAGAATCCGCGAAACTCAGATCCAACTTCTGTAGTCTATTTGGAACACGCTGAGAGCAAGCATCAGTAACACTCACCCGACCCTCAGCCCGTCATTCGATCTTGATAGGCTGATGCAAATGGAAGCATGTAAACCACACGGTCTCAGCCTATCATAGTCGAACAACAAAAAACTGAAGGCCAAGTGAGCGCTGCATGATTCCATTTGCATCAGCGTATCAGAGTCGAATGACGGGCTGAGGATTCGGGTGAGTGTTGTTGATGCCTGCTCTCAGAATGTTCCAAATAGGCCTTACAATTAGCATGGTAAACGATAGACCATCCAGGACTACTTCCTAAGATGCAGTACGTATAAATTTTATATGGTGTGCAGTTAAAATTATTGAAAACACCTTGAAACAACTTCGATATTGCAAATCTGGCTTTCAGTTAGTAGCTTCCTGTAAAGCAGGTTTGAACAATTTCAAGGAAAAATTGTTCCGGCCGGATATCGATCCCAGGACCCTTCGCTTGGCGCACGAATGTTCTACCGACTGAGCTAACCCACGAACCATACACGACACCGTTAGAATTTTTCCTTTATATCCACACAACTCAAATGGGCTGACAAGACGCCAGAACCCAACTTTGAGTGCACACAAATTCTGTGTGACTTAAACTGTGGTTTCCTGTTAACGTCCTTCAGTAACGAATATGTTATGCAAATCTGGCTTTCAGGTAGTAGCTCCCTGTAAAGTAGGTTTGAACAACAATTGTTCAAAGTTCGATATTGATTATTTCAGAAATTATTGTGATGGCTACTTATAACAGCGAATGTACAAATGATGGAGAAGAGAATAAGTGGATTAGGAAGAAACGATGAGGTAAAGGAGACGAAAATGAAATAAGGTAATAAAAGGAGGAGCAACAATATATTGAGGTTGAGATTTAAGAGATTTGAAAATGAGTCTTAAGGAGAATGTTTTGAAGATAACGGATATAGAGATGAGTTTGAAGAAGAAGACTTTGAAGCGTAAGAGTTTCATAGAGGAATGGAAAGTAGAACTAGTAGAACTGTAACTTAGTTAAAAGAAGTAAGTTTATAGAAAAATAATGGAACAGATTTGTTCATAAAAGAATTATATATCCAGGTATAAACCAAATTCAGAACCATTAGTTACGGTCATCATTTTTCTCTTCTATAATTAGTAACCTGCCAATAGGGAATTAACAGCATTCAAGGCAGGCCTGCTTCTTAACGCTGTTAGAGGAGGACTTCTAAATCTTTCGTGACTTTGCATATGACCATTTCACACAAGGAATGTTGATGAAATTTGATAATTCATCCGGGAAAATTCACCCAAAATATTGGTCCAGGATTGTTCATACAATGACAATTAAACCAAAAATGGCATTCTTGCACAATTTTATCCAAATACTTTCGCAAACACCCGTAGTCATAACGGACTTCGCAATAAGTAGTCTATTATTTGTGCTGTTAAAATATATTCCGGCATGCTGTATGGAGTCTTTTCTTCTTCAACTTGTTCTAGCGAAAAATTCAAGAATTACGTCTTCAAGATGCTCACAATAATCCTAACGATACCACCATCAGACAAGCATTAGATCAGATATTAAATCTAGCATTTGTTCCTGTTGAGGATATTGCAGACCCTTTCGTACTGTGCTTTAGACGATCCCGAGTCAAATGATAGAATTTTCGAAGTACTTCGAAAAGACATACGTCATGGTTCGTAGAAGACGCAGGCGGGCTGCTGTTGATGCTCGTTATCCACCTGATTTGTGGAATGTATCTCACGCTACGAGATGTAACGAACCTCACACGAATAATGCCATAGAGGCCTGGCACAGCAGATTCCAGACCATGAATTATATCTAAAAAGCATGCTTCATTGTAGAACACAACCGCAGAAAAGGAAGTACAAAAATTTGAAATTGCAGAACATAACTTTACGGTATGATGAATACAAATACCAAGGGTGACTTGCATATTTGCTGGTCTGTAGACACAATATCGCAGTATAATACAACTTTTTTCATTAAATTAAATATCACTGTGATACTTTATCTCCCACACTGACATAATCACTGTATGTCGTGAGTTCGTGATCCTGAATTAGAGAATACATCTTTGGGATGAATATTCCTTGAGTAAAAGTTTTTTGGATGAATTTTTCTGGATATATTTTCACGAATGTGAATCGGCTAAGGTTGAAATTACCTTTGGGGGAATATTTCCTGTATGAAGTTTCCTAGAATCCTCTATATGTTCATGACGAAAAATTTTATACAATACAATGTTTAAAGTCAGTGCGATTGTGTAGTAAATATACAGAGTGGACCGTAAGTAATGCCATTAATTTCAGGAGCTGTTCTTTGAGCTATTTCAAACAAAAAGATTAATACAATTCTGCTCTTTTTTGCTATCTTTTCGAGATAAAACTGTCTTATATGAAACATTTCTTAGCGTGTTTTGGGAAAGTCATTGATTTAATCACAGATTAAGAGAGCAGTGTATTATGATTATAAATGATTGAATGAATTTCTAGTTCTGTCCTTTAGATGTTCAGAAATTTGATTCGAACAAATGTAACTTTTTGTTCTGAAAAGAAGTTGTAAAATTGTACATTTGTACGGATCAAATTTCTGCACATTTAAAGGATAAAACTAAAATTCTTTCAATAATTTAGTATCATAATACATTACTTTCTTAAACTGACTGAGCATATTGGGAATTAAATCACTGGCTTTAAAAAAACACGATATAAAATATTTCATGTAAAATAATTTTATCTCGAAAAGGAAGCGAAAACGAAGAAAATTGTATTAAACTGTTTTGTTTGAAATATTTCAAAGAATAATCCCCTGAAATTAACGACATTTCGTATTATATATGCATATATTTTCATTGTAATCATTTGTATTATATTATTATATTTAATAAAATCTGTATTCAATCGTAAGAAGAATGTCAAAAAAAAATATAAAAGACTCTGTTTTGCTCATTCACAAAGGTATTTATACGAAGGAACGCTAATCATACAGCAATAAATTGTTGTTCATTAAAGTTATGGCATCAACCTTGGCCTGGAAAATCTTGTAACTCTGAAAAGTACGCAACGAAAACTACAATACAATTAATTCCGCATAAAAGATAATTAGACCTAATATTTAATTTCTACAAAACATTAGAATCTGTAAACATTCGCTCAACTCATTTTCGCACTTCATCTTATGCATGAAACTAAATTAAGATAAAATCATAGAAATATATTTTGAGTTCATTACCATTTTACATGTTCGTATTATATTTTTACTGAAATTAACTTAAATATCATTTATGATTCCGAGATAAATTAATTCCTATATATA
This sequence comes from Periplaneta americana, assembly GCF_040183065.1. Taxonomy (NCBI): domain Eukaryota; kingdom Metazoa; phylum Arthropoda; class Insecta; order Blattodea; family Blattidae; genus Periplaneta; species Periplaneta americana. The sequence goes on from NC_091125.1 coordinate 66,244,144, forward strand.
GTGAATAAAATATTTTATGTTCAATAGTTTATGGAGAGACGAATAGGGATGCAGACAAATGGCATGTTCTAAACAATGTTTTGGGCTTCAGATATGTTGAAGGCGTGTATGTGCGATAAAATTTCAGAATATGTATCTAGTGGCATCAAAATATTTTCTATAATGAGAGTGAAAAGATATTTTCTAATATATGTCGATATGCGTGCAGCAGGGGTAATGATATTGAAAACAGAATATTGAGTAGAAAGAAGAGGCAGAAAATAGGAAGACATATGGAAGATAGAGAAAATGGGATATAATTAGAGGTAAGAGGGAGAGAATCTGATGAAGGGAACACTGGTTCTAAAAGACAGACAATAAGAAGCAAACGGCTTTACGTTAAGAACATGGAAAATAAACAAGCAAGAATGGAATTGACTCCAATCAGGTCATAAATCATAGATCTCGTCAGCCAGGCACGCATCTGGGAAGCGTGAGTTCGACTCACAGTACTGAACAAATTCACACGGCTCCGCCGCCGAGAGATGACGGTCACGAAAATGTGCTTGGTTGTTTTACGGTGTTATTTAGTGTTTGCCTTGTCCTCCTTGTGTTTAGCAGACACCTTCTTCTCCAGTACTTACACTTGGCACCAACACAAATATGCAGCGATTGCGGTATAATTTAATCGTTAGGGTATCCGATTGAGATAAAGGTCTTAACATTAAAGTGGAACATTGCCTTGTAGACAGTGGCAGGTTCCTTGCGCTACGAAACTGAGTTCTAGCGTCTGTGTTTACTACAATTCACCTCTTCTGTTGTGGATTTACCTTTTCGTGAGTGATTTCCGATTCACTGAACAACAATTTTTTGCTTTTTGTCTTGCTCCGAAATAAAAATAGGTGAATATTACTAATATGTGTGCCCTAAATTCAATTTAAAATTCAAATTGTCCCATCACGTGCCATATTCCGGGAAAAATGAATTTAATTTTTTATGAAAAATCTTCTTTTTTTAATTTTTCACTGCTACTGGTAAAATTACAACACACTAGGGATTCAAAATGCCTCATAATACTTGGAAAATGTACTGGATACAAAAATGATGTTACATAGGTTAAAACACAACAAAAAAATTGTTCAGGTTTTAATGAGAAAAATCTAGGAATTTGAATTTACATGTAACACAATTTTCTGGATTACTTCTGTTTATAACTAGACCCGGGACTGTATTTTACAAGGAACCAACAATAGTCTGCAAGCATGCTGGATGATGATCTTTCTTTATATCGCCTTTCCATTTCAGATATATCTTGATCAAATCTTTTCCCGTGCTCATCTCTTACCGCTCCAAGGTTAGGAGGAAAGAAATAAAAATGAAAATGTAAGCAAGTGTACTTTTAGAGACACATTACACTCCATATTCTCATATATACTTGATATGGTTTCCACAAGTCTATGTAGTTGTCTGTCCTGAATTTCCAAGGAAATTTGAGCAAACATCTTTGAAGGCGCGTCATGCCATTTTTTCTGTAACGGAAAGTTTTTCCTCAAACAAAGAGTCAGCCATAACTTTGTGAATCTGTGGACGGATGAAAATGCCCTCTTTTAATTTGCCTCCACTGAAATTGGTAAACTTTCCTTTTAAATACTGAAAAAAGAGATGCATTTTCGAATTCAGTGCACACAAAACCATAAGGGACACATTGTTTTAAGCCGGAGCTAAATTCTTGTTGTTCAGTGTTGTGTTTCATATGGGACTATAAAAATCCCATCTCGATATTTTAAACAGGATCCTGAACATTGATTCACTGATCTAATTACAAAAACGTAGTCACTCACTCACTCACTCATTTCCCATTTGTTTATATAATCTATAACTATTTATTATTATTGTATATTCAATATGAGGAACCTTATTTCACTCGAAAGTTTTAGCTGAAGACATTGTAGCCATTTATATGTAAGTACATGCTAGTGAACTAAACTAAGCTTATGTGAGTATACTAGTTCAGGAAAACAATACATAAAATAACTAACACTATTATAGAGAATCACTAAAATATATAGGAATGCTTAAGTGCTATTTACAAAGAATAGTGACACGAAAGTTCTGTATGCACCGAATTAATCTACTGATTTTCTATATCAGTGGTCATCAGCACTCGCTGAAATGTGCAATGGGTACGCGGTGCCGTCTCGTGTGCACTGTCGTGCAACAGGGAGAGATAGAGAGCATACCCGCTAGCAGCTATGAGAGCACTATAGCGCACTATAGTGCGCGGGTAAGAGAGGCTAGCCCCAGCGTGCTCTTTACTGACGACCCCTGTTCTATATGCACTGAACTGATACGTTGAGTTACTATAATAGACTACACTGAAGTTCATTGTATACTATAGGTTCGTTCCAACAAGCGGTTCATGGATCAGTTCATGTACGGTTCCTGTACCATCTTATGCGCATGCGCTAGTGAGCATCTGCTATGGGATTGAAACTGGACTGGACGCTGTTGGAACGCTTTCGCGGATCGTTATGTACTAAATCCAGAGATGCTATAACTGTGATCATCTTTGCTAAGAACGGGATGCTTATTATTATCGTTTTGCAGCTAATTCTAATTGCAGAAAATAGAATTTCGATCATTTTCTGTAAAAGGATGACAAAAAATATGGAAAGCAAGAATTCCGCTAATTCAATGTCGTGTACTGTGGGACTCTCATCTAAAAACAGTTCTTTTTTTTAAATTATTAATGTATGTACGTTATTTATTATACTTTTAATCAAAGCTGCATGTTGAAATTGTAATTAACTATTTCAATACCCAAATAATTTCTATTCCCTTTCTTTTTGGCGAAAATTTAAATTAAATCTCTAGTTTTATTATTCGTCTGCACTGTCACTTTTCATCTTTAACCTCATTGATGTGAACAGTCGATCATGTCTTTCTTCAGTATCCAGGAGACGTTGGTGAGGTAATGCGCATGTGCGTCTGGCGTACTCTTTCGTACATGCTTCAATCCACGGACTATTTCTGACCGTTCAGAACCCGTGTCAAAAGCTTGTTGGAACGCCCGACTGCAGTACCTGTTTCCGGTTCAGGGCTGGTTCGGATTGTGTTTGAACGCTTTTTCTGTACTGCGCATGCTCACGATAGTTACGGACGGTTCCTGACTGTTGTTGGTACGAACCTTATGTCGATCCCTTGCTAGATAAATACAGGGTGTTAAGAAAAAAGTATCCAATATTTTAGGTAGTGTTAGTATGCATCAAAACAAGAAAAAATGTCTAATAAACATGGGTCCTACAACACATATTTTCTGAGATCTGAACACTTGTTCATAGGAGGTGCTCAATGTGACGTCCATTCATGGCAATGCATTCCTCTGCCCTTCGGCGTAAGGAATCACGCATTCTTTGAAATTGATTTGGTTGTTCTTGAAAATCAAAAGTCTAGAGGATTTAGATTTCAGGAACGAACAGGCCAAGGTGTGGGGCCTCCCCAATCAATCCAGCGACCTTGAAATGGCAGCGTCAGGTGTTCACGCTCATTGCGGAAAAAATGTGTTGGAGTGTCATCATGCATGAACCACATCTGTAGTCTTTGCTGATATGGCACATACTCCAACAAGATAGGCAATACATTAATTAGATAGTACTGATAATGAGCCCCAGTTAATCTCTGTGGTAGCAAGTATGACCCTCAATCTATCGCCAAGAACGCCTGCTCATACGTTGATTGAGAATCGGTGTCGATGCTTCGTTTCTTCAAGTCCATGGCAATTTTCACCAGCCCACACATGCTGATTACGAAAATTCACAATACCATCTATGCTGAATCCGCTCATATCCGCAACCAAACTTTTCTTTTCAGTATTCCTTGCGACGTATCAATATTCCATGACAAGAGTGTCAACTACGGTATGATTATCTGGTAGCCTGTTGTATTGTAGGCCAGAAATATGCACTGCCGTAAATGGACGTCACATTGAGCACCTCTTATGAACAAATGTTCAGATCTCAGAAAGTATGTGTTGTAGGACCCATGTTTATTAGACTTTTTTTCTTGTTTTGATGCATACTATCACCTCCTAAATAATGGATACCTTTTTTAACACCCTGTATATTTGATATACTAAAATTCTAAATACACGTACACTGGCTTCATCCACTAAGTTCTTTGTATACTGATTTAATATGTTAGAAAATTTTTAAATGACACTTCGTTGTAAAATAAACTCTGTAAGAAGCAGTTATATTACCGGTTGATCTGTATGGTTGTGAAACTTGGACTCTCACTTTGAGAGAGGAACAGAGATTAAGGGCGTCTGAGAATAAGGTTCTTAGGAAAATATTCGGGGCTAAGACGGATGAAGATACAGGAAAATGGAGAAAGTTACACAACGCAGAGTTGCACGCATTGTATTCTTCACCTGACATAATTAGGAACATTAAATCCAGACTTTGAGATGGGTAGGGTATGTAGCACGTATGAGCGAATCCAGAAATGCATATAGAGTATTAGTTGGGAGGCCGGAGGGAAAAAGACTTTTGCGGAGGCCGAGACGTAGATGGGAAGACAATATTAAAATGAATTTGAGGGAGGTGGGATATGATGATAGAAACTGGATTAATCTTGCTCAGGATAGGGACCGATGGCGGGCTTATGTGAGGGCGGCAATGAACCTCCGGGTTCCTTAAAAGCCAGTAAGTAAGTTAATAAGAAGCTGGTGAATGTATACGCCCGAAAGTCCACATTTGACTTGAACCTATGTCTCTGGCGAAAGAATAAGGGACACTCAAAATATATCTCACTGTTTGGTTCTCCTCGTCGCATTTACACTTTCCTTCTCTCTGTATCTTGAATTTTGCAATATATTCTCCAAATTTACCACAACCCTTCAGAAAAATTGTCAAAACAAAGTTAGGTACCAATATTTTACACTTTAATATATCGAGCACGGTCAGCCGGGAAGTATAAGTCTCTAGTTGTGCTGTTCCTCCATTGCTGGTCCCTCTCTTCAACAACATAATCTTTCAGTTTACTTTGAACAAAAGCCAGAGGACACAAGTTGTACAAAGGCTGTACTTCTGATTTTGCAGCTGATTTGGTCAACTCGTCAGCTCTATCGTTTCGTTTCGTTTCCCAGACACACCCACATGTCCTCGAACCCAGGATAAATATACAGTTACGGACAGAAATATAAGCACAGAAGAACTCCAAATATTAACTTCATGCTAACGTTTTTGTATATACAGCTATCAAAAAATTTTGCTGTTAGGACACTTCACCTTTTTAGTGTGCAAGATGCTGGTACAGACAAAACAAACTGAAAACACCAAAATAAATAGTGCATTAAAATATCTGTTAGGAAAGTTTTATGGTGGGACATAAAATATAGTCACAGAAAACTAAATCCAGGAAATGAACATCGGTACTGTCTTAGTTATTGTGGAATACACACCCAGCAAGCTATTACATCATAAACAAACACTGTAAGTTTTCCTGAACACAATAAGAAGGAAAAAGAATTGACAGGGAAAGAAAAACTATAATGAACCTAGAAAAGCAACAAAAATCTTGCAGTGAAATAGGCAAAGTTGTGAACAGAAGCCGTTTTATAGTAAGAACAGTAATCAGGAATTGCAACGAAACAAAAACATTCATAAACAAGCCGTGAACAGGGCAACCATCTAAGCTAGACAACCGGGAGAGGAGGAAGATTATGAAATTGGTTAAACAAAATTTTAGGATTGCTTCAGCACAAATAGCAGCAGAATTAAAAGAACATTTAAGAAAACACGTACATCCCCATATAATAAGAAGAGTAATACACAAAAAGAGTGGCAAGAAAGAAACCCTATATAGGCCTAAGCAAAGTAAATGTGAAGAAGAGAGTGCTGTTTGCTGAAAAATGTGTCCAAAGATTATCAGTTCTGGAAAAAAGGGTGCATTTTTTGATTAGAGCAAATTTAGTACTTTCCAGAATAATGGACGAATTTTGGTGTGGAATACAAAGAGTAAAGAGTGGAATTTGAAAAATATTCAATCCACTGTAAAACATGGAAGTGGTGGAGTTATGCTATTGGAGTGTATGCCAGCTAATGGGATAGGTGAACTTGTGTTTATAGATGGGATAATGGCTATATAATATACAGTATATATATATTTATTTAGTTAGTTATTTAGTTCTTTATTCATTTATTTATTTAGTTATTTATTTAGCTATTTATTTATTTGGTTATTTATTTAGCTATTTATTTATTTAGTTATTTATTTAGCTATTTATTTATTTAGTTAGTTAGTTATTTATTTATTTATTCAATGATATCATTAAAAGATCTCTGACTTCTTGTGGCATCCCGTCTCTTTTGGAACCACCAGGTATTAATCGCGCAGATGGTAAACGACCTTAATTCCATGGTCTAAAGGAAAATCTTTAATTTGGGACTCCACTTGCGTTGACACTCTAGCTCCATCTCACTTACCGAATACCTCCAGACGCGCAGCATCTGCTGCTGAATTAGCCGTGAAGAAGAAAGTCAATAAATATGCTCATCTTTTAGACAATTATATCTTTGTCCCATTTGCTGTGGAGACCTTCGGTCCTTGGAGTCATGACGCTAAAGTTTTGGTATCTCAATTCGGCCAAATTTTGATCTCCATTACTGGTGATCGCCGTTGCACTACTTATTTGCGTCAACGCTTAAGTATTGCTATTCAACGCGGAAATGCAATGAGCGTTTTGGGTACTCTTCCAGAGTCCAGCCCTTTGGACGAACTTTTTCTCCTGTAAAATTTTTTATCTCTATGTAAATGTTTATATTTAGTTTTTATATATGTGTAATTGTAACGGTGAAATATTGTTAATCAAATAATTTTTTATTTATTTATTTTTTCATAAAAATATTCATTTATTTAATTATTTATTTATTTATTTATCTATCTGTCTATCTATCTATGTATCTATTTATCTATTTATTTATTTATTGCAAGACAATCTTGAGAAAATTGCAAACAAACTGGGCATGGCAGTCAATTACTGTTTCCAACAGGACAACGATCCTAAACATACTGCAGAAATTGTTCGTCTGTGGATCGTCTACAACACCCCTCATCGTCATACTCTTCGAGTCACCAGACATTAACTTCATCGAACATCTTTGGGTTGAATTGTGCAGAAGAGTGCGTAAACACGCCATTACTAGCAAAAACCCATCGAAGGAGATGCTTTTGAAAGAGTGGTGAGAAATAGGAGCTGAAGTCACTGGTAAGCTTCTTGGTTCCATGCAAAACAGGCTAAAGATTCACAGAAAAGGGAAGCCAACGAAGTACTAAATGAGTGATCATTTTGCCTATGGGGGGGGGGGGGGGAACTGACCAAAATTGTATTCATCATTTTCAGTGACAAAAAGAACAATTATTTTATTTTCTGTGTTAAAGTGATTTTCATTTTGATTTCTGAAGTATTATTTTATACAGGATTGAAGATTGTACGTATAATTGAGTGAAATATAAATTTGTAAATCTGCATTCTGCTGCAGTGCTTATACTTCTGTGCGTGACTGTATGTGCTTGGAGAAATTGTCACGGGTTGGTGTGCAACTTGTTTACCGTTTGTAAGGCAGATTGCGTTTCACTAACAGGCATACATTGCATTTCGTCTATAAATAATATGTAGTCTGTGTATGTATGTATGTATGTATGTATGTATGTATGTATGTATGTATGTATGTATGTATGTATATGTATATGTATATGTCTCTCCTCTATGAATGCCTCAGAATCAAACTGGAAAATATTACAGTAGATGATGTCTTTCTTTCTTTATTTTCCATATAGTATTGTAATATTTCAACCTTAGAGTACCGAAATACAAATAAATTCAACCCGAAAACAATGCCGAGACGCAAACAAGTACAATGCAAAATTTATAGATGTTTACGTTTGTTTCGATAGAGAACGGAGTAACCGCAATCGTTTCTTGCACGTTGACTAGCATTTTTACAACAGTATGGATGCTTTTCTTTCGTTACTTTCTAGAAAAAGTGTACCATTACTCACCTTACTCTGGTGAAATTGTGTATCGGCTAACGATGTGTAAGTAACCGGTGAATATAAATGGTGCATTAGAATTGCATTTTAACCATAGTTATTTTTAACGGTAGTTCTATAACCTATGATTAGTAAGTTTTTAACCCAGGTTAGTGCAATTATCTAATAAGAATGGCGAAGGAAATGAAGTACCTGTCCCAGAATCGCTTAAAACAATTTCACAGAATTTACGGCTGTGGAAATGTATGAAAAGTATGCTGCACAGACCTTGAGAGAAAACTTTGGCGAATTATTGAAAACCGATGGATGGATGAGTGTCTGAATGAACATGAATGAATGAGAATGAATGAATGACGATGGATGAATGGATGAATAAGAACGAATGAATCGAAATAAATGAATGAGAATGAATGAGAATTAATTAACGGAAAATGGGAATGAATGAATGAGAATTAATTGACGAATGAATGAGAATTAATTAACGAATGAATGAGAATGAATGAATGCGAATTAATGAATGGAATGAATAAATGAGAATTAATGAACGAATGAATGAATGAGAATTAATGAACGAATGAAAATTAATGAACGAATGAATGAATGAGAATTAATGAACGAAAGAATGAATGAGAATTAATGAACGAATGAATGAATGAGAATTAATGAACGAATGAATGAATGAGAATTAATGAATGAATGAGAATTAATGAACGAATGAGAATTAATGAGCAAATGAACGGATGAATGGAATGAGAATTAATGAACGAATAAATGAATGAGAATTAATGAACGAATGAATGAATGAGAATTAATGAACGAATGAATGAATGAGAATTAATGAACGAATGAATGAATGAGAATTAATGAACGAATGAATGAATGAGAATTAATGAACGAATGAATGAATGAGAATTAATGAACGAATGAATGAATGAGAATTAATGAACGAATGAATGAATGAGAATTAATGAACGAATGAGAATTAATGAGCAAATGAACGGATGAATGGAATGAGAATTAATGAACGAATGAATGAATGAGAATTAATGAACGAATGAGAATTAATGAGCAAATGGATGAGCAAACGAACGGATGAATGGAATGAGAATTAATGAACGAATGAATGAATGAGAATTAATTAACGAATGAATGAATGAGAATTAATGAACGAATGAGAATTAATGAGCAAATGAACGGATGAATGGAATGAGAATTAATGAACGAATGAATGAATGAGAATTAATGAACGGATGAAAGAGAATGAATGAATGAATGAATGAATGAGAATTAATGAACGGATGAAAGAGAATGAATGAATGAGAATTAATGAACGGATGAATGAGAATTAATGAACGAATGAGAATGAATAAATGAATGAGAATTAATTATTATTGGTGTGTGCGTATGGATGTGTGCGAATGGGAGTTTGGGTGTTTGTGTCGAATAGATGGTTGGATGGGTAGAAAGGTGGACGAATGGACAGACGGATGTGAATCGGATGGATTCATGAATGGTTGAGTGAACGGATAAATGAATAATGGATGGATGGATGGATGGATGGATGGATGGATGGATGGATGGATTGTTGGGTAGATGGGTGTGTGGGTCGATGGGTGGGTGGGTCTTTATACATATGTGTGAATCGATGGGTGGATGCATAGGTGTGCAAATATGAATTGGTTAATTGATGGGTGAGTTGCTGGGTAGATCAGTGAGTTGGTGGACAAATCTGTGAGTTAGTACTTGGTCTGAACCGTAGATAGTGGACAATATTAAACATGTTGATAGACGGAGGGGCAGGTCGGCAGGTTTATTTCTTTTTAGTTTAAGACAACATCAGGAAGTACACACGCCAATTCTCTCGTTAGAAAGGGCCGCCACTGATTTGTAAGTTTATACTCTTCTGCTACACGATCTGTCCGCAATGCACGGTGACTTTTACACCGTCGTTTCGTGCCATTTTATTAAAATAACAGCCGGAATCACGAAGGCGTCCTGCAGTGTGTTTAACCTGGGTTCAACAAGCCTTAATGTTATGGTGTGTTAATTTCTGTAGCGACATTTAAGGTGGTGAGTTTACTCGAAAATGATGCAACGGACACGACAGTCTAGGAAGTTAAAATCTTGTCCTCCCTCGCTCCATCCCGCATTCCAAGGATCGTGTCCGGGTAGGAGCTATGTACTGTCGGATAGTCCGGTAAGGAAAGCAGAGTAATAAATTTGATAGGGCTGTAAACAAAACAGTACAAGAAACGCCTCGTCTGTTTCTGCCAGTTACCTTTTATTGTTGGATGCCGGGATTGTACAAGAACACAGCTTTCCAACCCCGGGCAAGAGTTGCTTTTGTCCACTAACATTAGTTATTTTTCCTCGCAGCCAAATTTCTTTAACAAAATAATGTAATTTAGTTAGCGACATGTCTAATAGTTCAATTTATTGCTGTAACTGATAATATTCTTGTTTCTATTCCGCCTGTTTAATTTTTTGTTTTTATATTATCTGTTTTTGATGTGTCTGTAATTTTGCATTTATTTCTTATCTTGTTCAATTTTCCATTGGCTCTTTTCTTCCTTGTTTCTTGCTTGTTAATTTATATTTGTGTGTTCATGTGTTTATTTATTCCTTTGTATAAATTATATCTCCTTATATTTATTTCTAACATTATTCACTTTTATTTATTACTTAATTTGTTCATTCGTTTTCGCTGATTGTTTATTCCTCGTTTATACCTCTTGGTTCGTTTATTCATTTACAAGTTCATGCGTTTACTTATCAATACCTTCGTTTACTCCAGAGCTTAATTTTATTTCTTCCTTCGTTCCATTTTTCATGTGCTTATTATACACAGCGTCCATCAGGAAACAGGTTCCGCTCAGGTAAATGCCGTCGGCCTTTTACTCTTCTAGATCGAACACGAATGCTAAGCAAATAGTGTACTTTTCTCCTGGATCGAGCGTGGAAAGGTTTTGTGTTGCGTATTGGATACAGATAATAAAGGCTGAAGGGACGACAAAGTTAGAGCATTAATATACAGCTGACTTCCATTAAATGCAGTTCAGTTTAGTTCGTGGCAATGCAGTGCATATTAGAACAGCGAATCTTCATTGTAATACAATTTATTACGAAGGAATCGTAAAAAAAGGCCGTGGTATGTTTCTATGGAAATAACCTGGCGTGAAACAACCATCTGATTGAACAATCTAGAATTTAGTAGCTAAATAAAATGAGAAAAACAGGATTTTTTAAATAAAAAGGACGTAGGTAATAGGCTCCCACGAAACCGTTAAGAAATTATAGCTTAATAGTCAAATGAATCCAAGCCGTGAGCTTAGAATGCTACGAAATTGTTAAAACTAAAGTATTATAAAACAACAGTTAATAGTCGTTCATAAATTGAATGGGACGGATCATGTGCATTTATCTGTATCGTTATTTTATTTATATACATCTAGTAGTGCTGTCGATCGATCAAAATATTTAATCGATTAATTATTTGAAGTTGATGGCTTAACCGGTAGATTAATCGAGTTTTGATCGAGTTGAAAAAATGTTTTAATATACTGTAATACATAACTATTTTTAAATTTAACTTGTGTTCAGTGATAAGCATAAGTATTAAATGTTGTATATCTGTATATATTGTAATCGTTATATTACAAAACAACTATTTTATTTACTTACTAACATATTTGTTATGAGGCTTATAATATGTGTCAATTTCCCCGGGAATTTTTGAGACAAACATAAATAATAAAAAAAATATGAAGACTCACCTAGTTAATACTGCTTCATCCATGATTTTAAACATGTGAGTGCATTCACATGCTCCGAATTAAATGCCGCTCTACGTTTAGTAACTATGTTTCCTGCGTCACTAAACACGAAAAGACTTTTTTTTCTGTCAAGCACTTCTCCACGATCGTTTAATTTAAATCCAAACATTTCACCGAGTTTACCTCTCAAATTCTCATATGACATAATGGAGTTTACACTTTTCACAGACCCCAGATAACTGACTTTTTTTTCTTTATCAAACTAAACACACAACCGTCATGTACAAACTTAGCACCTGTAAAAGTACAGCTGTCGAAACAGAAGACTGGCCCCTATTGTAATCCGAATTACCATATTTTAGAAAAAGAAGAAGATAGTTACGCTCTCACTTGTACACAGTGTAGACATGGCTATTTTATAAGGAATGGGGGGACGAAGCCAAGAAAAGTAGTCTATGTATTTCATATGCTAGGAAGATGAACTGACAAGGTGGAAGTTTTCTTGGAAAACCATAAAAACTTAATAAGGGTTTCGCTTTGTGTTTGAACTTTCAATAGCGGTTGACCAGGTCACTGTCCCTTTCTGAAGTGTTTGTGCAAAGTTTTTCCCTACGCTATCTGATTTACAGTTAGAAAATAACAGTACTATTGTGCTTTTAGTTAAGCAATTTCCGAGAGAGAAATATTGTCGGAATTTTTAGTATGAGTTTGTATTAACAAAATAATCATTAATATCATCTACAACCGATTAATTTTAATCGACTCGATTATTCGATTAAATATTTTTGATCGATTAATTTTACAACAGAAATTGATCGATTAATCGATTAAATCCCACAATGCTAATATTTAGTTCATACTTTCTACAAGAACTCGATCGTAAAATACTGGTATATTTCATTGAAGTAACTGATTTGAAATTATTCATGTTTTGAGATAAAATATCGGGATTACAGAACTGGGAAAAATCTTGATGTCATTCTGATGTCATCTCCTGTCATCATCGCCAGTGATTGATAGTTCTCGTAGATGCCTATAAAATCACAATTTGTTTCTCTGAAAAGATTTTGTTTCTGATACTCGGATTTCATTTACTAGTGCAAAATGGAATGGTGAGTGGTATAATTTAGATGCAAAAGCACTAATACTGGGGTATTTGAAAAGTAATGGCAATATAGTTACTGTTTCACACAAAATTCATTTAGGTTGCTTTTGGCAATATACTATATTATACTTAAAATATTGTCTCCTGCCATGTCAACAGTACGTTGCCAAATTCTTGGAAGATGGCGTACTACATCTGCAGCATCATTTCTGGAGATATATATATATATATATATCTTACTGATCGATCTAAAGCATTTTGGATGTCAATTCTTGATTGAAAGCGAATGCCTCGCTTCCATGCAACAGGTCGGTTTGGTAGGATTTCTCTCCCACAAGCTTCTTGAAATGCCCTAAAGCACTGGTTATTTCCATAGAAACATATCACGGCCTTTTTTACGATTCCTTCGTAATATATTGTGTCACAATAAAGATCCGCTGTTCTAATGTGTACTACATTGCCACGAACTAAACTGAACTGCATTTAATGGAAGTCAGCTGTATATTAATGCTCTTTGTCGTCCCTTCAGCCTTTATTATCTGTATCCAATACGCAACACAAAACCTTTCTACGCTCGATCCAGGAGAAAAGTGCACTATTTGCTTAGCATTCGTGTTCGGACCCATGCTGTCTAAAAAGTGTTTATCTTGGCTGCCTCATAAAATATACCTCTCAAAATTTATAGCCTATATTGAGTTCTGAAACACACTGTATTACAAGAAACAAAGTGAGCCATCTAGACATTAAACTTCTTAAGCGACACAGATTTACATAGTAGGAGTAACTAGTATGATAACACTTTACTACAAACGAATGACTACAGACTTACCAAACACTTATTGGAATATAAGCTTACAGGACAAAAGATTACCGAAAATATTGGGACGAATTACCCAGGAAACCTAGACTGATGATCCACTATTGCTATAGTTGTTTCTTCTGCCGCTTTTGTTGCTGTTGTTAATATTAACCCTGCTATAGTCTCTCTGCTGTTGCATGCAATCGTTTTTCTGTCTGTTGCTTCTACTCCTGTCGCTGATGGTCTGTTGCTGATGCAATTTTTATCGCTGTTTATTTTGTTGCTTATGATTGTGATGATGCTACCCTTTGATGTTAACTTTCGTGAAAGCGCCTGGGTTAGCTTCGGCGTTACTTGCAGTAAAGGTGATGCCTACTTGTGATTAGGTACAGAGATATGAAGCTGCCAGCAGTGGGAATAGAGCCAATTAGAAAGGTCTGTGCGATGTAGACGTAAGCATAACGCCTCTTCATTCCTGTAAAGAAGCGAATGTCTTTTCACTTCATTGTAGCAAAGTTCACTTTCCTGCATGGTAATATAAATACAAAATAACTGGTGCCACAGGCGGATACAATAGAATAATAATACTCTAATTCACGAACATATATTCTTATCATGAGCATACGAATACGACCACACGCATAAAAAGGACAAATACATATACATACACATTAACAAATAAACATTCATTATGCCGTCTGAGATCTATACTTGCTTAACTAAAATATCAATTATATAAAATATTATCGATTTTTATAAATGCGATCCTAAGATCTCAGGAACTAGAGAGCTGTACCATCACTGATTCTGTAGAATAGTTCATATTTGTCCACTTCGCCATTTGTTTTATTATTTGTACGGTCACTAGTGTTTAGGTTGAATGTCATCCATCACCCGTAATAATAGTAGGTGGATCATAGGTTCTTCATTATTTTATTACCAATTCGTTTACATCCACTTTGTTCTATACCTGAAAGGAACGATATTTTGCGAACTCATTATCACATGATTAAATGAATGAACAATCTCTAGAAAATCTTCCAGACATGCCCCAATTCTCTTACCTCTCTCCCTCCCCTCTATCTCCCCTCCTCGCTTCCCTTCCTCATACCCTTTCCTCTCCTCTCCCCTCCCTCCTCCTAATCATCCCCCTTCCCTTAACGGTCTCTACATCCCCCTCTCCTTCTCACCCTTCTCCCTTTCCATCTCTCTTTCTACCCTCCCCTACCCCTCTCCCCCGTCCCCCCTCTCCATTCACCTCTTTTCCCTCCCCTCTCTCCCCTCCTCTTTCTATATCTCTCCCTCTGTACCCCTCCTCCTCCCCTCTCTCTTTTTTATGGAGGAGGGACTTGAAGGCTTAACACTAGAGCCTGAGGCTTAATGTGCTTATAAAGCAAGCACGGAATACCGACGGAAGGAATGCGAATCAAACACTGCGATAAGGAAGAGCGGGCGACAGGAAAGGTCACGAGATGAATGATATTCAAGAGTACAGTCGGAAGAGAAATTACATCGATAGAACCAGTCTTGCGTTGTGATAGTTACATTATGACTTCAGTTTATTCCATTCCATGTGAATGCATGTCTTGTATCGCACAGTATTATTATTTCATTCGTAAACATATGTTGCGCGTTTAATTAGCTTTGAATTTTTCTCTTGCTACGTTCTTTATTTCCACAGCGATGTCCTCATTCGTTCATCTTCTTGGAAGAGACAGTACTTCCATCGGCCCGCACCTCTCTCCCCTCGGCGTGCCTACATACACACGTCAAAACAGACCGCAACACCACCATTGGTTTTCGGTAATCGTTTCTTGCGCGAGCTATACCACTCCTATTCTGTGAATGAAACTTGTAGCCGAACGGCGCGCTCTCGTACGAATACAGCACGCCACACGCCAGCACTTGACCTGAACTTGGTATGGATTATGATGACATGTGAATTAATGATGGCAAAATGAGTCCGAATTCAAACACCGAAAGATATCCAGTAATTCTGCTTCAATTGGTTAAGAAAAAATATTGGAAAAATCCCAACGAGATAACTTGTCCCAACCACGATATGAACCATCGGTTGCTTGTTTCGCGGTCAGCAGTGCTAACCGTTACTCCATAGTGGTAACCAATTCTGTCTTATTCATACAAGTACTATAAAAAGACTCATCGCATAATGAATGGCCTAAATGTAGAACCATGACATTTACATTAACGTTTATTTGTATACTAATTTGCAAATAAAGCTATTATAATTCCATAGAATTAGTCTGTGCTGCCTTCATAGCTAACACTAGACCTATTTAACCTGGGGACATTACCCCCGCAAATTCCCATTGACTGCCGTAACAGAAATTGTACATGCTTTCTGAATTAGAAAGGGAAAATGTTATAATAATAATATTAATAATAATAATAATAATAATAATAGGCTAATAATAATAATAATAATAATAATAATAGGCTAATAATAATAATAATAATAGGCTAATAATAATAATAATAATAATAATAATAATAATAATAATAATAATAATAATAATAATAATAAGAAGAAGAAGAAGAACAAGAACAAGAATTCTGAGGTTCATTTCTTTTAGTGTTCTGCCCAAGGGCAGGTCTTTCACTACAAACCCAGCTTCCTCCAGTCTTTCCTATTTTCTACCTTCCTCTGTTTCCTCATATGGTCCATATATCTTAATGTCCTCTATAATCTGATATCTTCTTCTACCCGAATTCTTCTCTCGTTCACCATTTCTTCTGGTGGATCCTTCAGTAGGCAATTTCTTCTCAGCCAGTGATCCAACCAATTCCTTTTCCTCTTCCTGATCAGTTTCAGCATCATTCCTTCTTCATCCACAGTTTCATTTCTTATTCTGTCTGTCCACTTCATACGTACCATTCTTCTCCATATCCACATTTAAAATCCTTCTATTCGCTTCTCTTCGCTTCGTCGTAATGTCAAAGTTTCTGCCGCCATACAATGTCATACTCCATGCAAAGTAGGCCTACTTCCTTAGTTCCTTTTCCAGAGGTCCGCAGAAGATGCTCCTTTTTCTATTAAAAGCTTCCTTTGCCATTGCTATCCTCCTCCTGACTTCCTGGCAGCAGCTCATGTTACTACTTATAGTAGGCCTATACCCCAAGCATTTGAAGCTGTTCACTTGCTCTACTGTCCCGTTTAGAATTCGCAAGTTTATCTTCTGTATTTTTCTTCCTATGACCACGATCTTCGTCTTATTTGCATTTTTCTTCAATCCATACAGCTCAAAGCTGTCATTTAGTTCAGTAGCATATCCTTTAGTTTTATTTCCTCTTCTGCTATCAACGCCATATCATCAGCAAATCTTATGCAATTTGTTCTTCTTCCTTCTACTATCACTCCTCACATGTTCTGAAAACAGTTCTTTACTAAATCCTCCGAGTACTGTAGATGTTGAACAGGGTAGGTGATAAAGAACATCCTTGATGTACTCCTCTCTCAATTTCACTTCCTTCTGACATTTCTTCTCCTATCCTGACTTTCACTCCTTGTTTCATATAAAGATTACTCAATAGCCTTCTCTCTTTCCAATCCATACCAATTTTGTTTAGGATCCCCATCAGTTTATTCTTATTCACTCTGTCAAAAGGCATTTCTAGGTCCACAAATACTACATATACTTCTTTATTCTTCTCGAGGTATCTTTCGCCGATTGTTTGCAGCAGTCCAATTGCATCTCTCGTACCTTTTCCCTTTCTGAAGCCAAACTGTTCTTCTTCCAATTGTTCTTCCATCTTAGAATATAAACGTCAATTCAGGATTCGCAATAGAATCTTCGCCGAGAATGATATTAGAGTGACATTTCTTGGCATTATTTTTCTCCGTAAAATCTTAAAGCCATTCGCCTTTCACATATATTTCGTTGCATAATGATAGAATTTCTTTCTTGTCTTCGCCCAAGCATTTCACTAACTCAGTGGGGATTCCGTCAACTCCTGTTGCTTTCCAATACTTCATTTCCTTAAGCGCTAGTTCAACTACTTCTCTTGAAATAGAAAATCCTTTTTCATCTTTTGATACAGCTCTTTTGTCTTCTAAAGCCAAGTCATCTGGACGATTATTTGTTTCATATAACTCTTTTACATATTTCATCCATCTGTTTAGTATACCTTGTTTCTGTTATTTAATTTCCGATGTCGTCCTCTATCAACCACAGAGATTTTCTGTTCTTACTTGTGAAGTCCACATATTTTACTTCGCGGTACATTAAATCATATCTTCCTTTTCTCTCTAGATCCTCTATTTCTTCACATTTCTCTTTCATCCAGTCTTCTTTTGCTTTCTCATTTTCCCTTCTTAGTTCGTTGTTTAGTTTCCTGTAGTTTCTTCTACCTTCTTCCGTGTTGATGTTTTTCCACTTTCTCCTCTCCTCGATCTTCTCTAACATTTTCTCTGTGATCCAAGGTTTCTTAATTCTCACTTCTTCTCTGTATCCTATTGTTTCTTGTGCTGTTGTATGTATACAAATTTTAAACGAGTCCAGTACTCATTACTATTCTCAGGTGTGGATTCTAATGTAGCGGCTTTCTCTTTAAAATTTTCTTCAAATTTTCTTCTGTCCTCTTCGTTCTTCAGTTTTTCCATATTCAATTTCTATGAATGGAATTATATTAATTAAATAAAGGCAGTGAAATAAATATTCCAAAGTTTAAAAATGATATAGTATTAATATTATTCATTTTTTTAATATTTTATAATATTGCCTGGATGGTCTATGCATTACGAAGCGTGCCCTTTTGTCCTAACGAATCCTGCCGATAACGTTTAATTTTTAGGCGGCAAAATTTCTAAGTGCGACTTTCAATAAGTGAAGAAATATAGCTGGTGTCCTCATGTAGTAGATTTATATTATGTAGAAAGTCTCCCTTTTCAAAAAAAAAAAAAAAAAACAAACAAACAAAACAAAAAAGAATGAAAAAGGCAAAATTTTATTTCCAGATCCACTTTTTCTCCTATTTTAACCCTTAAATTCGCAAAGTATCCTATAGGATACAACAGGTTAATAGGCTATATGCTATAATTTTAATAGAAAAATAGAAAAAAAACTGGTAGGAAAATAATTAAAATTTCACAATACTATAATATTGTACAATATATATATATATATATATATATATATATATATATATATATATAATAAGGAAATTTTGTCGAATATCCTTTTGAGAAGATTAACTCCATATGTAGATGAAATTATTGGGGATCATCAGTGTGGTTTTAGGCGTAATAGATCGACTATTGATCAGATTTTTTGTATTCGACAGATATTGGAGAAAAAATGGGAGTATACGGGTACAGTACATCAGTTATTCATAGATTTCAAAAAAGGCGTATGACTCGGTTAAGAGAGAAGTTTTATATAATATTCTTATTGAATTTGGTATTCCCAAGAAACTAGTTCGATTAATTAAAATGTGTCTTAGTGAAACTTACAGCAGAGTCCGTATAGGCCATTTTCTATGTGATGCTTTTCCAATTCACTGCGGGCTAAAGCAGGGAGATGCACTATCACCTTTACTTTTTAACTTCGCTCTAGAATATGCCATTAGGAAAGTTCAGGATAATAGACAGTGTTTGGAGTTGAATGGGTTACATCAGCTTCTTGTCTATGCGGATGACGTGAATATGTTAGGAGAAAATCCACAAACGATTAGGGAAAACGCGGAAATTCTAGTTGAAGCGAGTAAAGCGATAGGATTGGAAGTAAATCCCGAAAAGACTAAGTATATGATTATGTCTCGTGACCAGAATATTGTACGAAATGGAACTATAAAAATTGGAGATTTATCTTTCGAAGAGGTGGAAAAATTCAAATACCTGGGAGCAACAGTAACACATATAAATGACACTCGGGAGGAAATTAAACGTAGAATAAATATGGGAAATGCGTGTTATTATTTGGTTGAGAAGCTTTTGTCATCTAGTCTGCTGTCAAAAAATTTGAAAGTTAGAATTTATAAAACAGTTATATTACCGGTTGTTCTGTATGATTGTGAAACTTGGACTCTCACTTTGAGAGAGGAACAGAGATTAAGGGTGTTTGGGAATAAGGTTCTTAGGAAAATATTTGGGGCTAAGAGGGATGAAGTTACAGGAGAATGGAGAAAGTTACACAACGCAAAGCTGCACGCATTGTATTCTTCACCTGACATAATTAGAAACATAAAATCCAGACGTTTGAGATGGGCAGGACATGTAGCACGTATGGGCGAATCCAGAAATGCATATAGAGTGTTAGTTGGGAGGCCGGAGGGAAAAAGACCTTTGGGGAGGCCGAGACGTAGGTGGGAAGATAATATTAAAATGGATTTGAGGGAGGTGGGATATGATGGTAGAGACTGGATTAATCTTGCTCAGGATAGGGACCAATGGCGGGCTTATGTGAGGGCGGCAATGAACCTCCGGGTTCCTTAAAAGCCAGTAAGTATATATATATATATATATATATAATATGGACATCGCGATAGTTGTTTTCTTTACAGTCCGACACGGTTTAATAAACTAGTGTGAGAAATGAAGTTTTGCCAATTTAAGGGTTAATACTTGGACACATTGGAGAGACCTCTGACGGAGAGAAGTGGAAACATGTTGATTTACAACCTCGCGTGTCACAGAGATTCCGTCAAATACCTTACTATAATAATACCGGACAGCTAGCAGTTCTGCGCGTGAACGACGCTGGTGCTGCTACCTAGGCGGCCGGTGTGACGATACTCTCGAAACAAGCTGCAATCAACTGCAATGTATATTGTTGCTGGGCTAGTTAATAGTTTTATTAATTAGTGCTGTGTTAAAATGTCAGGGTGTGTATGTGCTGTTTATAATTGCTGCAAAATTACAGCATTACAAATTGCTCCAAATCGTACTTTCGATTTCCGAGGGATCAAAAAATGTGACTCAACAACATTCTTTAGTAGGCCTAATTCCTTCGTCTTTGTGTTGATAGAAAAATACAAATTAGTCTTTTTATTTAAACCTAATAAATGAATAGAAGTTATAATGTATTGGAAATTTTAAGGTTTTATCAATTTAAGTGTTATTGTTGTCCACATGCCTTTACTAATCATTGTTACAAGAATCAGATTACTATCAATTTTATTTTTGCAGTTGTCAGTAATGCGTATATAAAGAATTATTGTAAATTCATTCTTAATGTCAGAATTGATTTTGTCTCACTAAATCAAAGAAAAAATATGTAACAATTAATTACGGAAAGTAATATGAAGTATGCAATGTTTCTCATAATATGCGGCTTTGATATAAGATTATTTTACATTAAATACTATTCAACACTTTTTAAGTGTTACATATATTATTTCACATTAGTAACTCACATTTTAAACAATAGTCCGAATCCCTCTATGTTAATATTATTTATGGACGTAATTCCACTCCGCTCCGCTAGATGTCAGGTTCGCGATATTTCGTACTCACGTCAATGCTGCTAGTATACAGCTGTCCGGTATTATTATAGTAAGGTATTTGATTCTGTGTCGTATTGTCTGAGATGCCCAAGTTCAGAATGGATAGGGTCTATTTAAAGCGAAAATAACTGTATGCGGTAAGTTGACAAGTGTTTGGTATTAGAAACCAATCACATCTGGTAATGGTCTTCTAAATAATTCAGCATCTGTCTCCTGTTGTGTTCTTCGTATTATGATAGACAGTTGCAACGAGATATTGTAAGTAGCTGGAGCGCAAGTCCAGCTAGAAACCAATATTTTTCAACTGTAACTAGCAAAATTCAATGAAAATTTGTCAATCCAAATCAAAATGTATTTCTTGAAAGGGAAATATAAACCTTAATTCGGTCTATATGTCTTAGTTTCATTTTAGGTGGTAATTCATATAGTACCTACTGAATATTAATAATTCATTCAACATTTGTAATTGTTATGATACCAGATTAATCCAAGAAAGTGAAACTCTGTTTACGGTAAAAGGAAAAACAAAATATACATTCAATTTAAAATTAGATTTGATAGGGGTGGGGGAGAATTTGTCATAAGTTTCGTCATAAATTTGTAATTTAAAATTATTCTGATCTTGATTGTGTATAAAATGGTTCAGACTCAGTCCTAACGTCAAATAGAAGTAATAGTAAATTCTTATAGATTTGAAGACCGCATACATCATGAATATTTAATCACTTCAGAGTGTGGTATCTGTGTTTCCTTAGCGACCCCATGTCTCGCGAATCAAAGAAAAGAAAAACTTACGTCATCACTAATTATTGGTTTCAGTAAGTATAGACATAACTAAAATATTCCTCGGTAAGATAGCATCATAAAATTGCGGTAAGAAGATCTCCTGGAAACGGCGCACATGACAAAAATATATTTGATATCGAATATAACGAGTATTTTGTATATTGTGTAATAATGTATAGACTATATATTTGTTATGTAAGTTATTGCACTCTAACCTACAGACTACTTAGCTTATTCATGTTGATTTTTCACAATGTACAGCATGTAGTAGAACGTTCGGTCACTGGAGAAGTGTGTGGTACTGAATTGTGACAATTTTAATTCCTATCTTTTTCTCAAACATCATACCCAAGTAATCTGTAAGTTACGCAAGCAGCTCGAAATGTTCTTCTTCAGCTGTTGTGCAGTTCTTTACTCTCAAGCTCAGAGACCGTTGGATCAATGATATGGGGATGATTCTTTATTATGTCTTTACCAGCTAGAAGTTGTCTTATCTGATATCAGCCCCTATTTATTACGCTAAAACCTTCATGTTACCTTACAAAAATAAGAGCGAAACGAGGTATGGCGATCTTGTTGGCCATTACTGTGCCAACTGTATAATTGAGTTCGGCTTTGCGTGTTGTGGTGCCGCGATACATTAAGTATAGTACATTGAACCTCGATATAATCTAATTCGTCACTCGGATTTACTCTACAGTTACTCAACTTCGGTTGTAATTATAACGGAATAAACTGATATAGTTAGCACGAGAAATGTTTGTCTGAAGTATTGTATATTCTTTCTGAAACACACTGTATAAAATGAAGTCGTTGTGATGTTCTCACGAATAAAGTGATTGACGGTAGACGCAGTAATTACCCACTCGACCAGTACTCGTGGTCTGGGTGTGTTGAAGCCTGGGATAGGTCACAATAAGAAGGTATTGCTTTATTACCATGATCATAATTTTTATTTCAGCATTGCCATCATCTTAACACATGCCTCTCTCGAGTTGCTTATCTCTTTATTTATTTATTGAATGCTAGGCGTTGACGAAAGGTATTATAAAGTAGAATAAAGTAGATGACAATTAATTGTTACTATATTTAGGCTATAATTGACTAATACGTCATAAATAAAACAAACACTGTGATTTGACTGTCGAAATGTTTTTGGTTCTCCAATTATATGTAGAGATGTCATATCTGTGATGCTTTGGAGCATGAAGTTAATGCTGAAAAACAACACATCTACGAATCGAACATTCCTTATTTCCAGGATAAATATGATATTAATAAAATTTCAGTTACTAGTCTCTTCTTCGGTTCTAGACATACCATACCAGAATGTTTACATCAATGTCGAGGAAAATATAAACTTTAGAAATCTCTCGAGTCAGAGATAGTGACAAATATTGGTATAATCAAGTGCCGGTACTTATTCTATGGCGATACTAAGAAATCATTGTTAAGAAATGTATCTCTTTATATCTTCTATTCAATGTTTCATCTTTTATATTCTTTTTAACATAAACAAAAATCAGTACATGAAGTTATTGTTTTATTATTCTGCCCTGTTGGGGTCAGATATATAAAATAAAATAAAAATATATCCGACAACGAGATTCGCTTAATATCTTGAAGGTGTCTCAAGGAAGAGCAGACACTCAGCTTTATTGAGTTCGATATTCTTTGCTAGCTCTAAATAGAGTAAATGACCGATAAAGGACTTGTACGAAGTAATCTTGATAATATTGAACATGAAACCATTTCCGAAACGTTGGAGGTATTAAGTGTTAATTGTTGAAATGCCAAATTTCTCTTTACAATAAGATAAAGGATCAAGTTAGATAAGTGACTGCAGAATTTTATTGATTCCAGATCTATACCTTACATAGTGAAGGTGGTGTTACTGATATTGATGAGGAAATTTAACTTCTCTTCAATCCACTTTCGTCCCTTATTTGTCTTGTTAACATTCAATTTTCAGTTTCTTATAACATGCCTATTATTGCTATTGTTTCTTTGGGAATTTTTGAAATGAGTACCAGAACGATTATCGCAGTTCTTTTTAAAGAATTTTACATTTAATATGATAGGATGATTATCATTACCGATATTCTTTCTTAAGGATTTTGAATTTCACACAATACGATTATGACTTTCTTCGTAAGAATTTGTTTAATGTTTGATTTGTGCTGGTGTAGAAATGATTAAAGGAATTCAATTTTTTTTCTGTTTTCTTATAAAAGATCTTCCAATAAGAGTGTCACACTTTTAAAATGAAACAAATTATATGAACGAAAGAGATTTATTTATTTAATTATATTATTTTGAAGCACACTTAATGCCATTACGTATGAGAGAGAGAGCCAGTTAAATGGCCTTCGCGGCTTTGTGGGATTGTGTATATACGGGCCTTCCAATTTTCAATAAGAGACAAACATAAACCAGACTCAATTTCAGGAATAATGTGTTGTTCCTTAGGTCATTAACTGTTTCTGGCGTGTTATCATAATAAGTATTTAATGAATTTCAATCTTAAGGCATATAAACTTGCAAATGTTTATTTGCTATTTAATAACAATATATGAACATTTTCGCCGTTTAGGGCATCTTCAGATATAACAAAACATATTATCTGGACCTATGATAACATATTATGCAAATTACAAGGAAAATAGAGAACAATATATGTGGTACATGAAATTCATGAGCTTTCTGTAGATATAACATGAAACAGGATGAATATTGAGATAATCTTTGAATTTGAACTTAGACTGGACGAATATTTTATTTTATACATATAGCTCATGTTACAATTAATATACAATGTTTAAAATTTGTCAATGATAATAATTTTAAATTTTAAAATGATAATAATAAAATATTTAAAGTAATCATGGCTGAAAGTTGTCGTAAGTTACAAGATAGTATGCGTAGTTAATGTTCTTGTGTTTTGTAATTATTTCGCTTAGAGAGGCCGTTGGCATTTGAATGAATGTTGTTTGACGCTGATGACTACTTTACAATTGATATACAGTGATTAAATTAGTCAATGTTAAAATTTAATTTTATAATGAAGATAATAAAATATTTAGAGTAATCATGGCTGGGAATTGTCGTAAGTTCAAGATAGTTTTCGTAGTTGATGTTGTGTGTTTTGTAATTGTTTCACCTGAAAATAGAGATTAAGAGATAATAATAAATGCAAAATATAGACAAGTTATTATATAGAGACGCAGATAATAATAATAATTATTATTATAAGATTACTCGTTAAAAATGTTGTTTATGTTAAAGAATTACTGTTGGGTGTAATTAGTTGAGATATTGAATAAATGCTCGTTGATTGTGAATGTAGTGGAATATACGATAAATTTCGCAATAGATAAGTCATGAGCAAATAACACGATTGTTAAACACAGTTACATCTCAAAATTACTTTATCTTTAATCAGAAAATATATAAACAAAATATTGGCCTAGCTATGGGCAACCCCTTATCAGGAACTCTTACTGAAATCTTTTTACAAAACATAGAGGACAACAAAATCAATGAAATTCTAAATAAACATAACATTAAATCTTACTATAGATATGTAGATGATACAATTGTAATTTATGAGAACACTACAATAGACAATTCCATTCTTGATTCATTTAATAAACTACATAAAAATCTAAAATTTACAGTTGAACATGAAACAAACTACTCGATTCCATTTTTAGATTTAAAAATAATAAAACATAAATTTGAATTGAAATACGATATCTATAGAAAACCAACACACACAACACATAGTATACCCGCAGATTCAATACATCCCCAAAACCAAAAACAAAGTATGTTTAATTACCTAATAAATAGATTAACACAAATACCATTATCCAAAAATAAATATAAAAAAGAAGTACAAAGAATTTTAGACATTGCAAATGATAACGGATATAGTAAAACCCTTATTCGAAAATTAATTCGGAAAAAAGAAAACAATACACAACGACAGACAAACACTACCTTAACAAAAACAAACAATAATAAATCAAAATTTTTGTCAACACTCACTTACAATAAATACATATCTAACAAATTAAAAAACTTCTTTAATAAAGAAAACATAAACATAGCATTCAAAACAAATAATAAGTTAAACAATAATATCCTTAACACAATAAATCCTATAGATAAATTAAATAGCAAAGGCATATATATGCTTAAATGTCACACATGCAGTAAGAAATACATAGGCCAAACTAAACGCAATATAAAAACAAGATATAAGGAACATGTCAACGATTTCAAAAATAATAGAGAAAAATCAAAATATGCAACACAATTAATACTGGACATGAATTAGGTCATCACCAGAACACATTAAGTATCCTAAAAACATACAATGACAATAAATTCATAAATGCAGCAGAAGAATTCTTCATTGCCTACTACCATAATAAAGATCAAAATATAATCAACGAAAATTTATTAAACTTTAAAAATCCACTGTGTGGAATTTAAAACAGACCTATTCACATTGATCTTAATACGCCATTCAAATAGTTCCTTTCATATTCTTGCGCCGTTACATGCCTCAATACACACGATTATCTAGGCTTCAGTTTTCTTAAAACCTCCAACACATCAACACCAGTACACACAAATGTAAGTATTCGAATGCCGTCAAAATTCATTAAAACAATTAGGGCCTATATCCCATATCAAAATTGAAAGTAAATTAATAGTTAATATTCCTTCAGTTATAGAACTTCTTCATTTATACTTCAATAAACCTGAGAACACGCAATAGGATGTCATCACATCAGAGTAGCCATTTCAAAGTCAATGACCTCTAAGTAAGTGATCTTATAATAATTATTACTGCTGCCGTAAAATCTTTTACATATATTTGGTATTATAGCTCATCTAATTATTACGAATTATAATATTGATCTTTCTATTAATTTCAATGAATGATTAAAATCATACCCAACTCATGACTTATCTATTACGAAATTTATCGTACATTCCACTACATTCACAATCAACGAGCATTTATTCAATATCTCAACTAATTACACCCAACAGTAATTCTTTAACATAAACAACATTTTTAACGAGTAATCTTATAATAATAATTATTATTATTATCTGCGTCTCTATATAATAACTTGTCTATATTTTGCATTTATTATTATCTCTTAATCTCTATTTTCAGGTGAAACAATTACAAAACACACAACATCAACTACGAAAACTATCTTGAACTTACGACAATTCCCAGCCATGATTACTCTAAATATTTTATTATCTTCATTATAAAATTAAATTTTAACATTGACTAATTTAATCACTGTATATCAATTGTAAAGTAGTCATCAGCGTCAAACAACATTCATTCAAATGCCAACGGCCTCTCTAAGCGAAATAATTACAAAACACAAGAACATTAACTACGCATACTATCTTGTAACTTACGACAACTTTCAGCCATGATTACTTTAAATATTTTATTATTATCATTTTAAAATTTAAAATTATTATCATTGACAAATTTTAAACATTGTATATTAATTGTAACATGAGCTATATGTATAAAATAAAATATTCGTCCAGTCTAAGTTCAAATTCAAAGATTATCTCAATATTCATCCTGTTTCATGTTATATCTACAGAAAGCTCATGAATTTCATGTACCACATATATTGTTCTCTATTTTCCTTGTAATTTGCATAATATGTTATCATAGGTCCAGATAATATGTTTTGTTATATCTGAAGATGCCCTAAACGGCGAAAACGTTCATATATTGTTATTAAATAGCAAATAAACATTTGCAAGTTTATATGCCTTAAGATTGAAATTCATTAAATACTTATTAATAATTTACCAGGCATATTGATATATTAAAATGACTTGTTTTATCATAAGCCCCTTATTTAACATAACCCCATAAGAACTAAACCAAAGGCGTTAAATCACATGATCTCTGGGGGGGGGGGCAGTTAACATCACCACCACACGAAATGATCAAGCCTCAGAACTTCTCCCTTAAAAGGTCGACTGTTTCGTGAGCAGTATGATACGTGGCTTCGTCTTGCTGAAATGAGAAGTTTCTGAGATCCATACCTTCCAATTGAGGCCAAAAATAATCCCTTATCATAGCCTGGTCACTTACACACATCGAATACTTCACTTAAGAGGAGACTTCACTGAAAATCATGAAAATTTTCCAAACAATTTTTATTGGCTATATCACTTTAGAATATATATTTCCATACGTCAAATGGATTTAGTTCAATTCTGATTACAAATATGTTTATTTTTTAAATTAAGGCTGTAAGGGGGTTTGGCATTTAAAGAGCTGTGAAAATTATTTTTTTTATCAAAGAATTCTTTTTTACAAATTTCTGATGACAGATCTAGTAACATTTTGCTCTAAAGTTTGCTCCCTGAAGTTACTAGAATGTAGCGGAGGAGATTGTTACATAAATTAATTTTACTTTCAAATCCATTTTTCCGTAAGTTTATTTTTCTTGATTCAACATCAACTTTTTTATGCCATATATGTATATATATATATATATATATATATATATATATATATAAATATAAAAATCAAGTATTTATGAGATAGCTACATGCTTCTATGCATTTATTTTTGTATGAAATGCTGCTACTTTATTTTGTTAATATTTTTTGTCATAAATTATAGAAAAAATAGCATTTTCCAAATTTCAAAACAAAACTTTCAAAATGAATAAATAAGATATTCATAAAATGGATGCATAGAATTATTTATATATGTTTATGAATGTAACCAAAAAAAAAAAAAGCTTAAAGATTGAGATCTTCTACTAAAACCTTTGGTTTGAAAATATTCCTAAAAAAAAAAGGGAAAAAAAAAAATAAAATAGAAAAAATTAAAAACTCAAAAGTCAAAAACATTTGGGACTTAAAAGTTTGGATTTTGGTAGTCATTTACATAGTAGTCTAAATATGCTCTCAATATTTGGTTTAAAAGTGATTAGGAAAAAAGTTGTCATTATTAGTGGAGTGTCCCCTTAATGCAAAGAATGTTTGGCGAACGGATGACGTTTTTTAATAATAAATTTTAATGATTTCTACGCGTTGTGGAATGGTATAACGTTCCATGATTATTTGTCAACAACAACTGTAACCATGAGAAAAATGTGACTGCTATAAATTCACAAACACGGCAGCTCTTATATGTTAAAAGTAGGAGACACTTATTGGAAGACTATGTATTTAATATTATGACATTAGGAAAGTTCAGGATAACACAGAGGGTTTGGAATTGAACGGATTACATCAGCTTCTTGTCTATGCGGATGACGTGAATATGTTAGGAGAAAATCCACAAACGATTAGGAAAAACGCGGAAATTCTACTTGAAGCAAGTAAAGCGATAGGGTTGGAAGTAAATCCCGAAAAGACTAAGTATATGATTATGTCTCGTGATCAGAATATTGTACAAAATGGAACTATAAAAGTCGGAGATTTATCCTTCGAAGAGGTGGGAAACAGTAACAAATATAAATGACACTCGGAAGTAAATTAAACGCAGAATAAATATGGGAAATGCGTGTTATTATTCGGTTGAGAAGCTTTTGTCATCTAGTCTGCTGTAAAAAAATCTGAAAGTTAGAATTTATAAAACAGTTATATTACCGGTTGTTCTTTATGGCTGTGAAACTTGGACTCTCACTTTGAGAGAGGAACAGAGATTAAGGGTGTTTGAAAATAAGGTTCTTAGGAAAATATTTGGGGCTAAGAGGGAAGAAGTTACAGGAGAATGGAGAAAGTTACGCAACGCAGAGCTGCACTCATTGTATCCTTCACGTGACATAATTAGGAACATTAAATCCAGACGCATGAGATGGACAGGGCATGTAGCACGTATGGGGGAATCCAGAAATGCATATAGAGTGTCAGTTAGGAGGCCGGAGGGAAAAAGACCTATGAGGAGGCCGAGACGTAGATGGGAGGATAATATTAAAATGGATTTGAGGGAGGTGGGATATGATGATAGAGACTGGATTAATCTTGCTCAGGATAGGGACCGATGGCGGGCTTATGAACCAATGGCGGCAATGAACCTCGGGGTTCCTTAAAAGCCAGTAAGTAAGTAAGTAAGTAAGTATGTATTTAAAATTTATTAAAGTTTAAAATTAATGCTAACGTTTATAGAAATCACTATAACAAATTTTTCGACACGTAGTCGGAGCTCTAAATTCTGACTTTAAAGGGATATTTATATAGAAGTAAGAAAACCATTTTGAGATTGACAATAGTAATTTTCTTACTATAACACTCGCCTTGGCAAATGGCATAGGCCTATGCATCGCTCTTATCCTCATGTCTGTTGCCGTTGACGTCTCAAGGAATTAGGCAGGAACAGTTTATCATAGCTTTAATTACTGAGACCTCGTCGTATATCAGAGCGAGCTCAGAAAGGCGGAGGTGGCATCACAGTCTTCGCTCTGGAATCTATACGATGCAAGATGGATATCTCTCAACTAGCGGTCTTTCAAGATGGCAGGACAACGCCGTTTTAGGTCGTGATAAATGGAAGCAGGGGGTGATAAAATGGCATTTGCAAAGTGACAAACAAATAGCCGGCATTTTCGTGACCTGTTCGGGATGAGACGTATAATTTCGTCATGTTTATCGTATAAAACAATCTGGTAAACTTTCCCACACTCTCTGAAAATTATTACTTTAAGGGCCCATTAATCCGAACTAACACATAAAACCTAAAGGTTTAATAGCAAACACCCCCAATTTACTGAGGCAACCGAGGTATTGCCTGTCTTTATAGGCCGACCCTGTGTTCACACCTCCTCTACAGTATATTACAAAGAATTTTGGAAATTCCAGAAGAATAACAATTTTATTCAAGGAATAACATTTCATTTTATAAAATAGTAGAAAGTGTTTCTATAACTTACATGTTACTCTCCATAATAATAAATTTCTCAAATAAAAATTGTAAATGTTTGCCAGTACAATAATTTCATGATTTGAAATTTACTTTGTTTTCGTGGGAGTTTAATTTAGGAGAACCATTAAAGAGCTGGCAATGGAAAGAACTTGGACTATAACAGAGTCTATAGAAATCACGTTGTAAGAGGAGTTATAGATGTTGGAAGCAAGTCACAAGCGGATCCAAAAGCTAGAGCTTACTGTCATATGTTCGAATCTTGTCTTGACCGTGAATATTTAACCTTGGGCAATGAAATGCATTTTTCTTCTTACCTGGTGGCCCTAAGTAGTGTTAACCCAAAGTCAACATGCGTTTGTCTAATGTAAGTTAAAAAAAATACAAAATACGTGCTTAGCGAAAAGCGCGTAGAGCCGTATAGACGTGGTAATAAAGTAAAAACTAAGAAATAATTAAATACTATCATTTAAATTACATTATATAAATTCATCTCGAATGGTGAACGGGAGAAGAGTTCGGGGCAGAAGAAGATATCAGATGATAAACGACATTAAGTTATATGAATCATATGCAGAGACTAAGAGGAAGGCAGACAATAAGAAAGATTGGAGAATGCTGGGTTTGCAGTGAAAGACCTGTCCTTGGGCAGATCATTTGTCTATGTAAATTCATATCGTGAATTTCATAAATTCATTAGTACATATTTTGTTGTTACATTAGTTACTGTCACCATAACCATCGCGGGAATATCTACCTACTGTTAATGAAACTAACACATACGCTATCTATCATTTACGACACGCTGAAGGGGATTTAATTTTTAAAATATGCAAAAGTTGTAAAAGTATAATTACATTTTATTTTGTCTTAGCTTAGGTTCTGATAAGATTACTTTTTTCCTTTTATGTCCTTTTTCTACGTTTAAATATGTATACTAAAAGCTCTAACATATTTCTTCAAATTTCTATTAATAATTACATTACCTGAACATGCATGGTACCATTTTCTCTCTTCCTAACTTCAGATTCTAAAAAATTTAATCACATATAGACTTAGAAGTAGTAAAAGGTATTTTTGCCGAAAATAATAGGTAACTTTAATATTATTATGGTCTTGGTAGATATTTGAAAACATATTAATTTTAAGAATATATTCTTTTTTCTCAATATAATTCAGTGTAGGTCCAAATAGTTTTAATAAATTTCATTAAATCTTGTAGAGTAACATTCATTATAATTATATCACTTCATGAAATTGATACTAAAACTATGTGTTGTGCTAGTAGACTATATTATAAATCTCGTCTGTATATATATTTCATCTAGACTGTGACTATAAATTAAGACTTTATAATAGTATTAAGTTTGACTTGTTCCATATTCTAGCTGTAAAGCAATGTATGAATACCATGGAATGTTGATAAATACAATACAATACAATACAATACAATACAATACAATACAATACAATACAATCCGATGAGATACTCTGAAAATTTCGTAAGTCTAACTCGCATAAATTTTCTGAAATGTAGTTATGCTATAATTTGGAAAATGTAGGTTTTAGGAAACATAATTTACCGAAATCTGAATGTATATTATTGGTTAAGGCATCATGATTTGAATAAGCATATCATTGGATACAAATATTCTCGAAAAAAAGTTATGGTTTATTTAACGACGCTCGCAACTGCAGAGGTTATATCAGCGTCCCCGGATGTGCCGGAATTTTGTCCCGCAGGAGTTCTTTTACATGCCAGTAAATCTACTGACATGAGCCTGTCGCATTTAAGCACACTTAAATGCCATCGATCTGGCCCGGGATCGAACCCGCAACCTTGGGCATAGAAGACCAGCGCTATACCAACTCGCCAACCAGGTCGACAATATTCTCGAAATATACTGTTTATATACAGGGTGTAAACGATATAAACTGCCAAAAAATGTGCTGGTGATAGAGCATAAATTACTGTACAAAAAAGTCTCATGATATTGTTTTGCAACTTTTGTAGTTTCCCTAGAAAAGAATGTTATCTGTGAGTCTAATGTTTTTGGAAATGACAATAGACCAGCATTATTCACTTTGATCCACCACGTACATTGCAACTGTGGTGATATCCTTGTTTACAAATCAGAGTACAGTACGACTATTTAGTCGTGACAGTCGCCTACAATGTACGCCTGGGTCAGGCGAGTCCATTAAGTTACTGGTTAGTCAGTCGCTTGCATCCAGAGCGATCGGATGTCACACGTGCGGTAGAGCTGTACGTTTCCAGTACCGATACATTTCTTTACTGACCGCTCGCCCTTATCTCTACTCCGAAGCTCTCCCCACTACTCCTATTACTTCCCCTCTTTCGAGTCGCCAAGCTATCAGGACTAAATAATCGGTCTGTACGCTGTTGTCTCTCTATTGTGATGGTGTTAGCGTGTGTTGGACGTAAGGTCATTGGCAGTGATGTTCACATATATTCGAGCAGTTAATATTAGACTACCATCAATCCTAAAAACACGATATTTTAGGAATTAAAACAAAAATAGAAGAAAAAAAATTTCACTACATATCATGTTTAGTAGACCGAGATTTACAATCTGTATAATTTTGGCAGTATGTGTATGTATGTATATATATATATATATATATATATATATATATATATATATATATATATATATATATAACGCTCTTTAACATAAAATAGTCCTAACAATTTCTATAATAATATTGACTATGTTAACAATTAATTCCCCTTAAAGCTTTATGTATTTCACACAATATAAGGAGTTTATGAATTTGTGTTGTTGGAAGTTAAGAGACGGTGATAGAAGCGCAGAGAAAAACCATCAGCACAGAGATCTCCACGGGTTTCAAATGACAAGCAAGTATTTGTTTACAGTCACTAAAGACAGAAACAATCCAATCATTAAATACTTGATCCATATGACACAAACAGAAAGATTTTATCATAATCGCTACGGGTTTCGAATTATCATAATACAGAGTGGTGGTGTCCGAGGTTCACGTGCAAGAGCTCAGGTATGTCATGGTGGAAAAAGCATACGTTGCAGAGGGTTTTATAAGAGATATTCCTGTTTCCCTCTCATTCCACCAATACACTCCAACTTACTCTCGTATCACATCTCTGCAATAGTTAAAAATAGGTGGGTCGTACTATCCCCAAGACGTCACTACAGCCTGTCAGCATCGGATTCACGAAAGCCAGCCTCCAGATCACCTGTCAAACATCTCTCGGGTGTATTTATAGTGCTACAAGTCAGAGGATCATTTGTCATTTTAAAATACCTTCTGTACTTTGTGTCCTAGAGGAAGAATACATATTTGTTTGGGCGTTTAATCTACTCGTTTACTATGTTTATTGTATTTTGC
Organism: Periplaneta americana; assembly: GCF_040183065.1. NCBI lineage: Eukaryota > Metazoa > Arthropoda > Insecta > Blattodea > Blattidae > Periplaneta > Periplaneta americana. The sequence continues at coordinate 66,278,430 of NC_091125.1, forward strand.
TATATTTCCTGTTCATAATTTAGCTTTTCTCTTCGTTATCTGTTTCTCTTTTTTGATCCCTACTGTTCTCTTCTTTTAATTTCATTTTTTTGTTTTCGCTCTATGTGTCAATTATGCTTTGTCCAATATAGCAGTCTCGTAGTTAGGCAATCTGAAAGAGAGTATTTCTAAATAAATAGCATAAGCAAAGTAGAAAAGTGTAATTTTCACCAAAGAATCGCATTATAATATGCGTGTTCGACAAATTTTCTTCACTCTTTATACCGGGTCATCATTTTGTTTTTACTAACATTTCTAATATTAACCTGGATATACCTTTGGATTAACGGTTGAGAACCGCAAACACTTACCCCCTACCACGATAGGAGTTTGATGATACTAGTGTAAAACACAAAGAAATCACTTTACTAGATATAGGAGGGAAGGAAAGTAGTACATTCATTTACATAATCTAAGAACTATTACGATTTTCAATTTGATAATTTTCGTTAGGTTTTTATTTACTCAAAATACAGTACAGTATTAACAATAAATGTTTTTACTCACTAACTGAAGTATCCAGGCGGACGTATTCATTATGCAGTGAATAGTACACTCTCTACAGCATATTAGCATACAATATGGAGAGTGCATTTAAATTGAAAAATAATCAAAATCTACATATTTAAATAAATTGTTGAAAATTATGGCCGTTCATTTTGATACAGGCTTCAGTTCTTCTGTGTCATATTATCGAAAACGTTTTTAAGCATATCTTCTCAAATTGAATGTACAGTATTGTTTATGGAATGTAATTATTTAATTCTCCTATAAATTGTTGTAGGATGTTTAACAAAAACAATTATTTTACAGTAACCCCAGAAAAAATTGATCAAAACATCAGTCGACATCGGGGGGCCATAATCCTGCGTCTCTTGAAATAATTCTGTACCTATTCTATAACAGTGTAACTTACGTATTGTAAATTCAATCTTCACTTCTGCCCGATTCGCAAAGACAAATTTACTCAGATTGCTATCTACTGTCCGTCCAAGTAGTTATGTCGCAGGTCATAGAAAAGGGGGGAAATCACGTGACAGTTAATTAACGAGGCACTTTTATTTAAATTATTTTAAAAAGTTGTATAATATTACGTAGACGTCCAATTCCTGACAGCAAATGTTTTCAGAAAAGAGCTGACAGCCCAGCCACTAGCCTTTACAGAGGGGCCAACAGGAAAGAGTGGGGGAAACTGAAAAGTGACGTAACCAAACGGACACGTACCTGTGCGAAAATATGATTCAATAATGAATTTACTTTATTCACTGGAAAATACGACCATATTTCTGGATCGTACTATACTCACTCAGTACTGTATACTGTAACCGTAAGACGACTTTGATTCCATATGCGGGCTTGGTTCTGTATGGAGTACGGGTGGAAGTTCACTAGTAGAAGGGGTGGAGGTAAGTACATTCAAAAACTCAGGTACAATAAAAATCGAAGTAAAAATAAAATGGTGTCCCTGTACATGGAACTGTAGTAAACAGCATATTTGTGCATATGAATAAATAACTATGTTTGTGGCCGTGGCTATGAATTGTACATTGTACAAGACATTGTTTACGGGTTCAGGTTCTGTGTTTTCGCCTCCAAGAGGTAAGATAAAAGTAAAGACACCAGGTTGAAGATAAGGAAGTACCATAGAGTAAATACTACAACGAAAGATAAATCTTTACTGTATTGACGAGTGACGCATTCATCACGTACATATTTCAGGATGTCGTTGATCAAGATGCACTCTATTAAGGAGATGTACTGCAATGACGCATTGAAGCGACGGCGGTCATAGGTTCTGTAATAAAAAGAACTTTCCCATTTGCCTCGTTTGTCACTCCCCTAAGTTTGTAACAAACTACCCGAACACCCTGTATAGTTCAAAGTGCCTAAGTGTAAACTTATTAAAATACTCACACAGCAAGAAAAGAATTTGAAGTAGAATTACTTCCGCTGCGTTAAATATTTGAATTGCACATTTATTAAACGTAAAAATTCTCTGTATAATTATTAACTACACCGATCAGTACATTATTAAATTTATTACAGACACGAGAAAACACGTATTTGTATGTAAATATGTTGTCTGTCCATCAACCTTGATATTTATTGAATATAAGTGGATGAATGACTGGCTATCCCTGAAGGTACACTATTTAAATTACTATATTACTTCGTAAAGGAATTCAATAAACCAATAATAAAATATATAGGGCTCTTAATAACCGAGTGAATAATATATTGCAGCCAAGAATATGTGTTGATATAGAGAAAGCAGCTAACCGTTTTTCTTTTTGGATCAAGATAGGTATAGGTCATTCGTTATCTCGTGAAACCTAGCTGTGAGTAAGGGGAAGAAAAACTAGACAGGGAAGCTTCCTCCCTTGCTACGTTTTTACTTGTAGCTAACTAGCTCGCTTATCATATTGTATGGTTTATCTCCAACAGCTTTTGTATAAAACTTTTTTTTTTGTGAAATTAAAATTGAAGAAGTTATGAGTAATATTCCATGCTTTTTTTAAAACTCTGTATAAGTGACGGAAGATTTGAGGAAATTCCTTTGATTGTGTATAACATCTGTACAGAAATTTGGGTAATAGAATTAGAATCAATAAACACATATTTTGTAGCCTGATTTAAATGTCTTCAAATGAAAGGAATGAAATAAATTATGGATGATGATAATAATAATAATAATAATAGCCTAAGCGTTAACGCATTTGCCTGCAGATGCGGGTCTGCGCTTGGTCGTGGGTTCGATTTCTATTTGGGCTGATTACCTGATTGGGTCCTTCTTCGAGTTTTTCCCCAATCTTAAGGCAAATGTCATGTGATCCACGGCGAATTCTCGGCCTCGTCTCGCCTAATACTGTCTTACAATTAGCCTACCAATTCCATCGACGCTAAATAACCTAGTAGTCTACTTGATATATCGTTGTTAAATAATCGACTAAAAAAACTTGTTCAAAAATATTTAAGCATAATATTTTACTTTGTCGTGATACGACGTATAAATGAGAAAAATGATTTTTTTTAGAAATTCCTTAACAAAATTCACATTTCTGGCATCCCGGATCCGAAAAAAAGTATATTTTGGGCCTACTTCACCAAAAGATATTAAAACTTAACAAAATACTAAACTACTTAAGCAATAACCTGTTCAACATTTAGTGAGGATTTAGTGAAGAATTGTTTTCAGAACATGAGAGGAGTGATAGTAGGAGGAAGAAGAATAAAGTGCATAAGATTTGCTGAAGATATAGCGTTGTTAGCAGAAGACTAAGGGATATGCTACTGGATCTAAATGACAGCTGTGAGAAGTATTGGATGAAGATAAATGCAAACGAGACGAAGATCATGGACATACGAAATAAAATGAAGAAGGTAAACTTTCGATTTCAAAATGAGTTAGTAGAGCAAGTGGATAGTTCTAAATACTTGGGGGTGTACTATAAGCAGTAACATGAGCTGCTGCCAAGAAGTCAAAAGGAGAATAGAAATGACAAAGGAAGATTTTAATACAAAAAGAAGCATCTTCTGCGGACGTTTTGGAGAAATAACTAAGGAAGAGACTAGTGAAGTGCTTTGTGTGGAGTGTAGCATTGTATGGTTCAGAAGTATGGACATTACGATGAAGTGAAGAGAAGCGACTAGAGGCATTTCAAAGTGGATATGGAGTAGAATGGAGCGTGAGAAATGGACAGAATAAGAAACGAAGCTGCGAAGAGTGAGAGAAGAAAGAATGATGCTGAAACTGATCAAGAAGAGGAAAAGGATTTGGCTGGGTCACTGGTTGAGAAAAGCTACCTTCTGAAGGATGCACTAGAAGGAATGGTGAACGGGAGAAGAGTTCGGGGCAGAAGAAGATATCAGATGATAGACAACATGGTGAACATAAAGGCCTGTGGATCATGTGCGGAAACTAAGAGCAAGGCAGAAAATAGGAAAGACTGGAGAATGCTGGGCTTGCAGTGAAAGACCTGCCCTTGGACAGAACACTATGTATGAATGAAAAGCAATAAATTTAACACAAAGTTTTTCATGAAGATTTTTTAACTTTAACAATTTATTAAACTGTTTAAGTTAACATCAGAATTTCTTTATTAAAACCTACACTATGGCTGGTGTAAATTATGCTGTATTGTATTGTATTGTATTTATTAACATTCCATGGTATTCATACATGCTTACAGCTAGAATATGGAACAAGTCAAAAAACTTAAGACTATTATAAAATCTTAATTTATAGTCACAGTTTAGATGAAATATATACAGACGAGATTTGCAATATAGTCTACTAGTACAACACAAAGTTTTAGTGTCAATTTCACGAAGTGTTATTGAATGTCATGAATTCACTTACAGAATAGAAGGCGTGAGAAATTAGGTACTTCTTTAATTTGTCCCTAAATAATTTTGTTTTTTGAGTTTCATTTTTTATATCGATAGGGAGGCTATTAAAAATTTCTACTGCCATATAACGCACTCCTTTTTGATAGCACGATAGACTTGCCGATGGAGTATGAAAGTCATTTTTTGACGTGTATTTCTGCTATGAACTGTTGAATTAGTTACAAAGTTTTCACGATTACATACGAGGAAGATTATTAATGAAAAGATATACTGACAAGCCATGGGCATTATTTGTAGTTTTTTGAAAATAGTCTTACACGATTCCCTAGCTTTGGCACCTACTATGTAGATGCAGAATTGCTCTTAGGCCTTTTAAATGTCGTCCAGAGAGAGTTGTACGATTTCGAAAAATTACCCTAGGACAAATTTTTACTGAGGTGTTGACTCTCGAAACGGTCGTCAGACGAAATTCGCGAGGTGAGACGAAAATATATATTCCAATCAATAGATTAAAGAACGGTCACAAAATGATAGGTTGCTTAGTTTTTTAGGCAACCTCTCCATGATAATTGAATATATTGGTAATCCGCACACACTTTCCATCCTTGGCTTTGATTTTCACACTAACTGTTTTCTTGCATTTCAAACTATCTTTATATTTGGTTACCAATTTCATTAATAAAGACTTTTCTATGTTAAAAATCCATTATGTTATATACAGGGTCAGTCAGTGGACCGGACGATTATAAATAATTGACTCAAGAACTTCTTTTTTTGAAAATGACATACATGAGATCATGAAGTACATAGTCTGCCATTAACTGTTTGAAAAGAACGTCCTTTAAGTAACTACCTCTCATCTTTGACAGTGTGATGGAAATTTACTTTATCAGACATCCACAAAGTGTCAACAAAGCCTGCCTTTTCATTCATTAAATTCAGAATCTCCTCAAAAATATCCCTTCGATTGAAAATATCACAATGTTTTTATTTATATACCACCTGAATTTTGTATGGACGAAATGTAAGTGCATGACCAGATGAGGCGGGATCATGGCGACACAAATTAAAGATTTTATTTGCGAAAGCATGTCGTGTACTGCTTCGCCTTTCCATGATGATTAACAGAAAGAGAGCACTGTTTATCACCCTTTAACTGTGCTGTGAGTGTTATACGCTTCTTAAGAGGGCAGACTTTGCAACTCAAATTAGACCAGCTTTATTTCGCACAAACGTGACACACAGCAATTTCATGAAACACAATGTCGACGTGGTCGCTGCGGCCGCGGGATGCCTGTTGTCACCCGATTCGAACACGCTTCTCGGCTTTTATTGTACCCAACACAACCTGTTCACGTTGGACCTGGTGATATTTCTAAATTCCTCCAAACATGGTTATGCTATTCTCGGAGTACAGGCTGGATTGTAAGTGTAATTTGGCATTAATTGTTGTTGGGAGAGATATTTGGAAACATTTATTTCAGCCAATTGCAATGAACACTCATTTTTATTAGTCTGGTTTCCATAATAGGAAAACGTTTTTACAAAGAAATTTATCTATCACTCTTTTTATTCTCGTTTTTTCTCCTCCTTTCCATTAGTTCTTGGTTTTGTTACTTAACTTTTTGACTTACGTACTGTGTCTCCGCTAGGTTATAGGGCTTCAACAAATATATTTTACTACACTGTATTTCAGTGAATTATGGTCAGTTTTTCTCGTCTTATTTTGTAGTAGCCAGTCCCCCTGTTTCCTGATGCCTTATGGCTTTCATCTTAAGTTTGATTTCTCAATATAGTATTCAATCTTTGCTTAGGTATTTCGTTCATTTCTTACTTTACACTTTAATTCTATTGTCCGAGCTTTTATGTATTTGAATCTGTAATAAACAGGAACCCGAAAGCACTCGTTTAATGTTTGTTCAACATTGTATCAGCTAGTAATCTGATTGAGACAATGTGAAATATCTTTCGGAGCAGTGTCATGATTTGAATACAAGAATAGTACATTATGCAACGAGCCTATAATGATAGTAATTAAGACGCAAGTATGAATGTTTATGAAACGAGCGCAAGCGAGTTTCATAATATTCATACGAACGTCTTAATTACCATTATAGGCAAGCTTCATACGACTTTTTATGCTCGACCATATTTCTAACTTGAAATTATTCAGATGTATACATTTTATTTGTATCTGACAAGATCGGAAGTGACCTTGTTCTAGGTCGTGAATTGTGAGATGTGCGCAGACGCGAAAGTATTGATTTTTTCCGAGGAACAATAATGTCATTGACCTTGATGTAATCCCGTTAAACTTGATACAACCTTGATTATTGAATTCGACGTTGAAAAACGAGATGACAAATTGAATTTATTTGAATATTATTTACAATTAACGCTAATTATTATAGTAACAGAACATAACCTTCTGCGACAGTATTGGATTTCCAGCCTCCGTGACTTTTCGCTAATTCTCTTTCGATTGCATATCCGAGAATAATCGATACTTGCGGTTTTATAACGGTACAAAGCTGACTTTTCAGTGGCTGAACACCTGCAAGCTGGATGTCATTGGCTGAACACCTGTACTTTAATGAGTAGGTGTACTTTAATGACATGCATTAAAGGACTGCTACCAGGTGTATAATTACTACATTTCGGCATGGTCGAGCATAACATTATTTTCACCACATTATGAACATATGTTATAATATCAGCATACTTGGCAATCCTTTCACTATTTATTTAATTGATCTTATAATTTTACATTTACACTCATTATCAGGGTTTGTTTGTATTAATCTCTTCTTGGTTTACAGATATGCCTGAACGCATACATACATATATACATACGTACGTTCTTTCGTTCGTTCGTTAGTTCGTGCGTGCGTACATACGTACATACGTACATACATACATACATACATACATACATACATACATACATACATACATACATACATACATACATACATACATACATACGCGCAAACGTACATACTTACGTATATACATTTGTACTGTACACACATATGTACAAAAGCACATTCATATGCACACACGTATAGTATATACACTAAATAAATAAATAAATAAATTCATACATATACTCGTATAAGGGTGAACCGTAAGTAATGTCGTTAATTTCAGGGTGTTAATCTTTGAGATATTTCAAACAGAAAAGTTTAACACAATTTTGTTCGTCTTTGCTTCCTTTCCGAGATAAAAATTGTTTTATATGAAATATTTCATAGCGTGTTTCGGGAAAGCCATTCATTTAATTCCCAATGTGCTCAGTCAATTTAAGAGATCAGTCTATCATGATAAGAAATGACTGAAATAATTTTAGTTTTATCATGTAAATAAGTAAATAATCAGAAATTTGATCCGAACGAATGTAACATTTTAAAATTCCTTTTCAGAACGAAAAGTTACATTTCTTCGGATGAAATTTCTGCACATTTAAAGAATAGACTAAAATTCTTTCAATTATTTGTTATCAGAATACACTGCCCTCTTAAATTTACTGAGCATATTGGGAATTAAATCAATGGCTTTACAAAAAGGACTATATGAAATGTTTAATATAAAACAATTTTTATCTCGAAAAGGAAGCAAAAACAAGCAAAATTGTATTACTTTTTTGTTGAAATATCTCAATGAATAACCTCCTTAAATTAATGACATTACTTACGGTCCCTTCTGTATGTATGTATGTATGTATGTATGTATGTATGTATGTATGTATGTATGTATGTATGTATGTACGGTATATACTCGTATACATAGATATTTGATAGCCGTCCCAACCAGGGTTTAATAATCGGCCTCGTAATCAATTCTAAAAGAATATTTATATTTAATTCAACTTTTTCTTTAATAGAAATCCTAGTTAGGTAGGCTATCATTGAAAATTTTATTGGAAATGCAACAAACAATTTAGGCTACAAGACAAATTACATTTTATAAAGAATATAAATGATTAATTACGCAAATCGATGACTTCAGTGCAGTGGAGGATATTATGTCCAGGGTGCTGTCAGGAACTTTTAATTTTCGGAAGACTTCTAAGGATTCCCGTGTGATTGTGCCTCTAGCCCCAATCATAATTTCTCTAACGTCCCATGTCTTGGTCCCCAAATCACTGCAGCATGATAGATAAATTGCCCTTTTTTTCTTTTCACACACACACACACACACACACACACACACACACAGGAATAAATACATAATACATACATAAGTGCATTGCATACATGCACTGAATGAATGATTTATTCGTGTATTTATTCATTTAGACTTTTTTTTTAAATCGTTTAATTGTTTATTTATTCCTGTGCTTTCTCTTTTTTCTTTCTTGTTTATTTTTTCTTTGTTTCAATGCTAGTATAATTGTTTTTAATTACGTCATTTTTATGAATTTCTGTCTTTGTTTTTTTTTTGTTTTTTATTTATTACTTTAACCAGGTGGCCCGGGTTCGATTCCCGGTCGGGGCAAGTTACCTGGTTGAGGTTTTTTCCTCGGTTTTCCCTCAACCCAATATGAGCAAATGCTGGGTAACTTTCGGTGTTGGACCCCGGACTCATTTCACCGGCATTATCACCTTCATCTCATTCAGACGCTAAGTAACCTAAGATGTTGATAAAGCGTCGTAAAATAACCTACTAAAAATAAAAAATAAAATTTATTACTTTTTCATGTTTTGATTATCATATTTACTTTTGTTATTTATTTCTTTCTTTTCTTACGTATTTTCTCGTTTATTACCATGTCTGTTTCTTGTTTGTTTTTTGTTTACTCATTTGTTTTCTTGTTTTTTGCACATCGCCTGTTTTGTGTCCTTGTCTATTATTTCTTTGTTTTCCTCGTTTACATGGCTTCATAACAGATCCTACAATTAGATATAAACGGAAATGACCAACCTGAGGAAGTTGATCAAGAAAAGAAAGACATTTATGAACCAACATTTGTGTACTTTGAAGAAAAATACCATCTTAAACACATAGATGTGATAGGTCTTTTTATCGGGGACCGTGGTGTTATTCCAAAATTCTTTAGTACGTTTAGGAAACGACTTACCTGAATCTTTAACAGATGACATTATCACAATAGTTAAAAAAAAATCATGTCAAATTTTAAATAATCATTTACACTCTTAAGATATAATTGTTTTAATTAGATTTTAGTGTACATATTAATATATTTTTCTTCTTATTTTACCCTATATTTATATTTATAAATCATGTGTTAGTATACTGAGGTTTTTGTAATAATAAAAATAATATTTGCTTGTCTTTTCCTTCGCTTGGCTTGTATATTTTATTATAATATACTTGCATTTTTCATTGTCCGTATCCATTTGTTTCATTTCTTGTTTGACTGATTTTTCATGTTTCTCTTTTCCTATAAATTCTTATTTATTTTTTATTTCTCTGGTTTCGTTATCTTTTTAGTTATCTCTAGTTCTCTTTTTAATCTTATTTGTATTTTTCTTTCTCTTTTCTCCGTTATATTTTCTTTTAATTCTATCATTGTCACCCGACTATAGGCTATGGCCTTTAAAGCTACAAAATGTGTCAGAGCTGCTGATTATTGAACACGCAGCTTATGAACCGTCTAACAGAGGACAAACTTGACTTCCTCGTGCTTGATCTTGTGTGGCGCCCGGTCTGAGGAAGTTCACCCCACGAGACAGCAAAACTTTGAGAATAAAATATACCTTTACGATCAAGCTGGCAGTGCCGCGAGTTCAACGTCCGTGTAATGTTTCGGCCTGCCTGTGAAACGCTGATTACTTCCAGATTAGTATTTCATGTCTTCTGAGTAATAAGCTAAATTAAGACCGAGCCTCCTAAAAAGGCAGACAAGAATGGACGAAAATTGTGCAGTTTTAGCACGCAAATCATTGTAATTATTTATTATTAATAGTACATCATCATCAGTGTGCGGACCACTGCTGCTTCCGTATTCTTAAGAAAACCATTTTTAAAAGCAGAAGATTACAATACAATTCAAGCGGTATATCGTTAGATTCAAAATTCATTACGCAAATAGAACTGTCTTCACGTAACGTGGGAGAAGCACGACCCTGTGCTTTCACATAATACAGCACAGGTTATCACCTTAATGAGGGGTGAACACCCAATCCGAGAAGGAACAAAGTCCTACAAACTGAATTCAAGGCAGCTTCAAACTTGCGTTCTAACTGCTGCATACACACAGCCGGCATAATAATATATTACAAAGTCGAAGGAATGAATTTGTTTGAGATAAACGTAACACAAAACTTAATTCAGTTTTCCCTGAAGTCAAGAAATGGTTTATTTCTATTAAATTTCTTCTAAACGAAAGTAAAACTGCATATCTCTTATTTAGTGGTACAACCATGTGTAATAATAACTTCAAATTCCTCGGTATTAATATGAAAACTACACTTAGGCTACCTGGGCAGACCATATTGATTTTGTTTTTGGAAAAAAATTGTTAAGAATAATATTTCTTCTGCGAAATTTAAAAATGTTTGTTCCGAAGAAGTACATTAGAGTTGTCTATTTTTCTTATTTTCATAGTATACGTTCTTACGAACTACTTTTATGGGGTAATAGTGCTCATATTCATTAGGTTCTTACGTTAAAAAAAAAACTATCAGAATTATAACAAATTCGTCAACGAAAGTACACGCAGACTGTTATTTGTGAATGAAAGAATAATGACTATAACATCAATGTATATTAATCAAGCCCTAAATTGAGGGGTGCTCTGCAATAATAAGATATGTACACATATCTCGGTAGTCCCCACAATTAATGTATCAAGATAAATTCAATAACGACATATTGACGAATAATAAATGAAACTCATACAAATATACTATCAATAATATTAATTTAAAAACGCAGATTTGCAAAGGCCTTCTTTGTTAATGTAACAATGTTACTTTTACTTACTGCCAAACATCTACTCCGTACACATACATTGTTATTGCAGAGCACCCTTCAATTCTGTCAAAGACACTTCATAAATTTTGACAAATAGGAATGATGTACATCTATACCATACCAGAAACTCTGACTTTTTGACTTACCTAAATGTGGACTAACCTAAACAATGAATAATTATTTTATTATGTTTTTAAAACCTGCACATAAATTTCCGACTTACGATATGTTTTCAATCTTGAAAGGAAATCTTTTAACAGACTTCTCTCTGGTTGGTTGATAAACAGACCCGTTAATGATTTTTTAATGTTAATGTTGTTGAGTGTTTCTGATACGATTTTATTGTCTTTCATATCTCTGTTTTTTTATATTATATGTATCTTACTTAATTAACTTTGTCAATTGCACAAATGTGTTCACTGACTGTACGATACTCAATATACTCGCATTCTCACACACTGAACGAAACAATGCAATATTTTGTGTTGATTGGATTGAGGGTAGATCACTGAAACAGTTTACATGGCTAGTGTTATCCGTGGTTTCCTTAGGTTAGATTTGTTGAAAAACACGAGTGTACCCTGACTAGATCATGAGTCATATCCGTTTCTTCCTGCATTTCTTCTTATAAGTCGACTTATTCAATTATTATAACAAAACTTAGGCCTAATTGGAGCTGTGATTAATTAATGTAAAATACCACTTAAAAGTGGGCAAATAAATGAAATTGTTAAATGTATACAAATTGATAGTTGCATAAACAACATGAGTCCAATTTTTATCGAAGTTGAGTTAAGCATTCGTACAGCATTCGTATGTAATAGATGCATGTCTTAATGCATAAATAACATGAGTTCTTATATTTAAAATAGGTATTTAGTATTTATTGCTACTTACAATATAAAATAAATACATATTACTGGTGCAGCGCACACTCGTTTGAGCAAACTCGTATTAGGAAGCGGTTCCTATAAATAACCGTTTTTTACGAAATGGAACATAAAAAGTTTCAATAAAATTACAAAACCAATACAATTATTACAAAACAGGATAATTACGAAGATAAAAGTAGAGAATCAAGTCAAGAAAAAAATATAAGTTGGAATGAATAAATAGTATATTGAAATTAAGAAAAAGGAAAAAGGGACACGAATACTAAATAATTTGCTTAATTTGTTTTAAACTGATTAAACTCAAAATAACCTAGGTCACGATTTATTATCAAGTTGAGGTGTATAACCTTGGCCGGTAACTCTGGCTATGATTTATTCTAGTGGTTGTGTAACATTTAGGTTCAGCAAAAGGACATGTTCAATGTCTTCTGGTAGGATAAACATGTTGTTTTTCTTTATATTTCCGACGATATTTTAATAATGTATATTTATATATTTGTTCAATTATAAAGACATTAAAATCGGAATAAATCAAATTTATTGGATAATCAATTAATTTGTTAAAGAAATACGATGAAAGAGTAATGGAACATCAGCACGTAGAGCTGAAAACCCGGGTTCAAATCCCGGCGCCGGAGATAATTTTTCTCTGTTCCATTACTCTTTCATCATATGATGACGCAGTATATCTGCATGGAAATATCATATGTACTTCGGTACATTAAAATAATATATATTGTTAAAGAAAATTTTAATTATCCGCTTTTGAAGCAATATGAGCGGAGAAAGTGTAAATTTTGTTCTTCCTCGCCATCTACTATACCATACTGAATAACAGACTGAACCAACCTAAATTAACTAATCACAGAATATTTATTTCTATTTTGTAGGGATGTAAGAGCGAAGAATTACAAATTTACAAATTGCTTTACGAAGTCTTTTATTACTCGACCAAGGCCAGTGGAGTCCTGCAGCCCGGATCCGTGGTGCTACTGCTCTTGCGTTCGTAATACAGCATCGCGATAGTTCACATTACGCCCGCGGCTCCGCTCGCATTGGTCGAGTAATACATAAAGAAGAAATATGTTTATCCCACATTACACATTTATTTTCATGTTTTTTGCATAAACAACATCAATCCTGGACTCATGTTGTTTATGCAACAGATTGAAGACGGTAACAGCATACACCAATGTCAATTTTGATGCTACTCTTTCATCAGCAAGGGTTGAAGTAGTTAGTTCCAAAAACGAATCAATGAATGAGATAGAAACCACGGAACACCTGTTCAGTTTGTTTTTGTGTCTGTAAGTGATGGGATGTGTCACCTTTACATTTGTTTGAACAATCAACATTATATTTGCAAATTATATAAAACACGTGGCTTTCACTAATAGGCTACGACTATTTTTATATAGAAATTGCATCTCCTCACACTATTCATCTTGGAATTTATACTTTTTTTAGCATTTTGATGCTGAGCTGGAAAAATACTGCAAATTCACTAAAAACACAAAACACAGCAAAAACGAGAAAAACTTAATGGAGCACACTTTGAATGGCATAAGCGGATTAAAGTTTGTTAAATTTATTGTAAACAACTAGAAATGCTAGTTTAGCATTGCTATCAACTATAAAGAAGAAATAACTAAGAGCAAGACTCCATTCAAATTATAGCTATGTTGAGTGTAATTCCGACAAAGTAGGCAACACTGCAGGCTAGACGTTTTTAACAGAGTATCCAACTTGTACCAAAGAAACATCTTAAACTATTACGATGATCACTACATAGATGCAGGTAGGCCTAATCATTCGTGCAATCATACTTTGAAGCGATTTACATATCATATTATTTCTTTTAAAAAAGCAGTTTCGTACAGTATTAAAAATATTAACATTATCACATAATACTATGACGAATCCTCAGACTCGTTCTTCCAAATACAGACCGGTTATTTAGTCCTGACAGCTCGACGACGCGAAAGAGGGGAAGTAATAGGAGTACTGGGGAGAGCTCCGGAGAAGAGATAAGGGCGAGCGAGTAATAAAGGAATGCAGTACAGCGTAACTGTACCAGAAACATACCACTTTACCGCACATATGACATCCGATCGCTCTGAAGGCAAGCGACAGACAAGGCAACCCAAACACCCTTTGGGGTAACTGAATGGACTCATCTGACCCAGGTGCACATTGCCGGTGACTGTCAGGACTAAATAATCGTACTGTACAATAATTTCGCTATCACTATCACTATCCTAGATAGCCCATTTGATACAGCACCGTTAAATAATAAAATTAAAAATTTTATTTGATTTTCTAGAGCAGTGGTTCCCAAACCTTTGAGACTCGCGAACTCCTCTCACAAGAATCTGAATTGAATAAACCCCTTATTAATATAAATAAAATTTTAAAACCTTAAATTAACTTAAAGTTGCTGTAGTTAGGGTAAATAATCCAACCTTAAGATTCCCCCTCCAAAAATGATGCAACAGGTCTTAAAGTATTGAAACTACGTAAGTTCAAATAAGTACATATTTATTTTATATTTAAAACATTAAAACTGAAATTAAATAGGTAAGTTAATAATATAATAGCGCATTTTCTTATCTTTACAGACACATTATTACAGTTCAAACATTTTAATTTGAACATACACCGAGAATTACTTTATTGATATCATTGAAATATTTGATGTAGTGACATAATTTAAAATGGGCTTAAGTTGTAGGGTAGTTTCAATATTTTAAACTTCCCTTTTAACCTAAAAGTTTTTATTATAGAGTTACTCACTTCTTTACTTAATATCAGTCAAAGGGATGCGCATGCTTTCTATGGATGGCACAGGGCTTTGAATTCAGGAAATAAAATCTCAGATAATTTTCAGCACAAAATATTTCTGGATTTATTATTATTTTTTGTTGGCATATGGAGAGAAAGACCCTTGCACAAAGATGTGGTCGAAAAATGAACACTGAACGGTAGGTGTACGTCGCACAGTGGTCTAAAATGCAAATTTAGCGGGACAAACTAATAACTTTCAGCTATCAGCTACCTAACAGATTTTCATGAAATTTTACACAGTAGTTACATGTAGCATGTATGTTCTGTATACAAGCTCTGATTACTACCCCTTCTTGGGGGCGCAATTAGACAAAATTAGTAACTTTTCTCCTATCTAACAGGTTTTATGAAATTTTACAGAGTAGTTACAGGTAGCATGTGTGTTGTGTATACAAGGTCTGATTACGTTGGTATAAGGGGAACTACCCTTTCTTGGGGGCGCAATTAGACAAATTAGTAACTTTTCTCCTATCTAACAGATTTTTATTAAATTTTACACAATAGTATCAGGTAGAATATATGTTTTGTATACAAGGTCTGATTACGTTGGTATAAGGGGAACTACCTCTTATGGGGGGGGGGGGAGCAATTAGACAAAATTAGTAACTTTTCTCCTATCTAAGAGATTTTCGCGAAATTTTATACAGTAGTTACAGGTAGTACATATTCAAATTCTAATTACGTTGATGTAAGGGGAACTATCCCTTATAGGGGGATGCATTTAGACAAAATTAGTAACCTTTCTCCTATCTAACAGATTTTCATGAAAATCTAGAAAATCAAATCAAATTTTTAATTTTATTATTTAGCGGTACTGTACCAAATGGGCTTCTTCTGCAGACCTTTGAAAAAAAGGACTACGGAAGAGACTAGTGAAGTGCTTTGTATGGAGTGTAGCATTGTATAGGGTAGAAGATGGCGTTAAGATGAAGTGAAGAGAAGCGACTAGAAGCACTTGAAATGTGGATAAGGAGAAGAATGGAGCGTGTGAAATAGACAGACAGAATAAGAAATAATAATAATAATAATAATAATAATAATAATAACAATAATAATAATTCTTTATTTATACTGGCAGAGTTAAGGCCATACTGCCTTCTCTTACACTCTACCAGGTCACAAAGTATACAAGCAGTTAAAATTTAACAAAAAGTTAAAGAACAGAATACTAACATATTACAAAGAGAAATAATAATAGCATAATAAATCGACACTAAACAACATGAAAATAATACCATAATAAAATTGAAGCTGTGTTGGAAAGAATGGGTGAAGAAAGAATAATCAGGAAGAGGAAAAGGAATTGCTTGGGTCAGTGTTGAGAAGAAATTACCTTCTGAAGGCTGCACTGAAATAAATGGTGAACAGGAGAAGAGTTCGGGATAGAAGAAGATATCAGGTGATAGACGACATTAAGATACATGGATCATATGCAGAGACAAAGAGGACGGCAGAAAATAGAAAAGATTTGGAGAAAGCTGGGTTTGCAGTGAAAGACCTGCCCTTGGGCAGAACACTATGAATGAAAGTATGAATAAACCTTGAAGTCCGCCATTAGGGAAAAAATTTTGTCGAATTCCTTGCAAAATTTCAACTTCATTTCGAATGGTCGTTGTCTGGGATCTAATGTTGGAACTTAAGAATATGAAACTAGTAGTTTTCTTTAACAGAAGCTTCAAAATTATTTAGCGTGGATAATTGCAAGAGCGAAGTTCAATCAGCGTGTGGGAAGCACCTGCAGCATGGACCTGCCCGAACCCTGCGTTGCGAGCGAGCGCTTCCTCAACACGACTGTTGCGTCAGAGACAATTAGAGCATCTTGTAGTGAAACTAATCGGATGGCATTGCCGCTGGGAAAGCTGATGGGCGTGGGAACAGCGGCAGCCGTTCCCTTCAGTGACACTGGGTCACTCGCTTACCTAACAGCTCGCGCCGCCGCGCCGCGCCGGAGCCGGGACTGCGCTGTGAGGACGCCGCTGTGCGTTGCACCGCAAACTCACCACATAAATCCTGCAAGAGAGACCAAGTACGTACTTCTACGTTCTCATTACACGAATGTATTCTGATACTACAGATACTGACTTAGCAATGTTTGCAAATTTACACGCTTTTAGTAGACTAAAATTATATATTGTAATATGGAAGAATCTGATTTTAGCATAAAGTCAGTTCTTTATTCAATATATGCACAACCTTTCCCCCAAAACTACTACACAATAATTATTATTCAGGCATAGGCGTGGCTCAGTCGGTTAAGGCGCTTGTCTGCCGGTCTGAAGTTACGCACGGGCGTGGGTTCGATCCCCGCTTGGGTTGATTGGGTTTTTTCCTAGGTTTTCTCCAACCGTAAGGTGAATGCCAGGTAATCTATGGCGAATCCTCGGCCTCATCTCGCCAAATATCATCTCGCTATCACCAATTCATCGACGCTAAAAGTCCACACCTGTGGAGGAACGGTCAGCGCGTCTGGCCGCGAAACCAGGTGGTTAGGATTCTAATCCCGGACGGGGCAAGTTACCTGGTTGAGGTTTTTCCGGGGTTTTCCCTCAACCCAATACGAGCAAATGCTGGGTAACTTTCGGTGCTGGACCCCGGACTCATATCACCAGCATTATCACCTTCATATCATTCAGACGGTAAATAACCTAGATGTTGATACAGCGTCGTAAAATAACCCAATTAAAATATAAAAAATCGACGCTAAATAACCTAGTAATTGATACAGCGTCGTTAAATAACCAACTAAAAACAATTATTATTCATATTCAGGATATTCTAATTCATACGGAAAATACGCACACGAAATGCACTGAATTTACTCCAACGGAAAACATGACTTACTTAAAAAATGAAGAAGGGAAATTTGCGAACTCTAAATGAGGCATTAGAGCAAGTGGACAGCTTCAAATGCTTGGGATGTACTGTAGACCAGAACATAGTACGAAATGGAAATATAACAAATTGGAAATTTATCCTTTGAAGAGAGGGAAAAATTCAAATATCTTGGAGCAACAGTAACAAATATAAATGACACTCGGAAGTAAATTAAACGCGGACTAAATATGGGAAACTCCTGCTATTATTCGGCTGAGAAACTTTTGTCATCCAGTCTGCTCTCAAAAAAGCTGAAAGTTAGAATTTATGAAACAGTTATAATACCGGTTGTTCCGTATGGTTGTGAAACTTGGACTCTCACTTTAAGAGAGGAACAAAGGTTAAGGGTGTTTGAGAATAAGGTGCTTAAGAAAATATTTGGGGCTAAGAGGGAAGTTACAGGAGAATGGAGAAGTTACACAACGCAGAACTGCACGCATTGTATTCTTCACCTGACATAATTAGAAATATTAAATCCAGACGTTTGAGATGGGTAGGACATGTAGCACGTATGGGCAAATCCAGAAGTGCATAATTCCACTTACGTTCCTATCAATTCCGTCGGTCATAAAAGTAGCTACAATTTTAACGTTCCTCCTGCAAATCCAGAAGTGCATATGAGTGTTAGTTGACAGGCTGGAGGGATAAAGACCTTTGGGGAGGCCGAGACGTAGATGGGAGGATAATACTGAAATGTGTTTGAGGGAGGTGAGAGTGCACCTTTGCACATCGTGTGTTGGACATTGTGCCACTGTCACACATCTGTGACACAGTGCATGAGGGTTGGCCACTAAAGGGAAACTAAGAGGTGGAACTTAAACTGAGACGATTCAATACGGCATCGGATTTGGAATCCGATGTGTCTTAGTGGATAAAGCGTCAGTGCGTAGAGCTGAAAACCCGGGTTGAGTCCCGGTGCCGGAGAGAATTTTTCTCCGCTCCACCCATTCTTCATCATATGAATCGCTTATAGTTAAAGCTTCGACAGAGTTCATTTGGTGTAATTCTGTATTCTCATACAGATGTACCTCCCTTACATTGAATGAAATTAAATTTGAAAAAAAAAATGGCATTTAGCCCCTTTGAATAGTTAGGTCTTCTATTGTTCTGTTATTTACGGCGATAGATATACATCAATAAGACTGTTAAATGTAATATCCGCACATCTTTCTAGCAACCCGGAAAAAATTGTTCTATTCCCGATTCTATAATGTACTTTAGAAATAGTTAATTGCATTTTTATTTGCAAGTTTGTTGAAAATGAGTACATGCACATTCTGCGCCTTTTCGAATATTAAAGCTGATCTTTAATTCCACTTACATTTCTATTAATTCCGTCGGTCATAAAAGTAGCTACAATTTTAACGTTCCTCCTGCAAGTGAGTCATTTGCATATTTGTCATATTTATGTATAATTTCTTAATCTATCCAAAAAAGGTATAGATAGACTATAAGAGCGAAAGATGAACTTCTTGAAGGTTAGTGAACGGTTGAACATATTTCAGTGTATCGGGTTAAGAAACTTCCTAAGCAACATAGGACTATTAGTTAATCGTAACATTTGATTTAATTCAAAATAGGGCTGTAATTTATAAAATGTACAAGTCTTTATCATATAGGCTCCTTTTGTCTTCATAAAGTCTAGGTTAGTTTTTTTTATCTTTCTAGTGTTTCCTCGTCCAGCAAAAATTCTATTTTTCTTTTGGCTTGTAATTGTTGTGTTTTATAATAGGATCTAATAAGAATCCAATTTTTTATATATTCTCATACCATTTTAATCTATATTCAGTATTCTAAGATGTGAAGAGAGATATCGGACTAATCTAAAGAAGACAATCAGGCAGAGCAATAGAAATGGACGAACGTATAAAGGGAAAGGCGAATTTAGGCTCGTGAAAGTGACGGAAATATGAAAAAAAAAAAACTAGGAATTGAAGTTCTCCAGATAAGTATCGGCTTTTACTCCAGTAACAAAGACAAAACAAAGGCAACAGGAAATTAAAACAATATTGCATCATATTTGTAAAGAAAACTATAGAAAAACATGCAGAGTATGGCATCGTAGCAGATGGTTGAAAAATGAACAAGTCGAATACTTTAGTTGGAAATTTATACTTGGCAAGATTAAGACCGAAGACCAGTAAGGGGTACTCCCCAAAACTGTAGGCTGATTTTATTCATCTGAAGAAGACTACAAAAGAGAAAGTACAGAATTTTATGATATCACACGAAACATATATTTTTATATTTTCCTTCTGAATAAAAATGTATTGTTATAGTAAGAGATTTTAATGCACGTATAGAAAAACAACTGTTTAAAAAAATTGTGTTGATGATGAGAACATACTCAATAAGATTGAAGATGTTTAAGTAATTTTATGGCAATAATCCGTTCCAAAATTACCAATATGACTTTCCGGAACAAGAAAATCTATAAATTCACTTAGTCTGCTTGAAGTTTCCACCCTATCGTAAACTAATTTCTAATTTCTTAAATACAGAACCTTTTTCGCAAATAATAACTATAATAGGAGACTGAATATATTAATGTGAAACAATAGGCCTATGAGTTTAGAAAGGACATGTCCTGACTCAATCTTTGATATTTAATAGCGTATTCAGGATAGGAGACAGTATAACCTACAAACACATCTTTTATTCGTCTTCCAGAAATCGTTTGACAGAAATGCGAGGTATGTTCTGTGAGGTGATAATAGAACAAGACATTTCAAACTACATGATAGAGGTGAGAAAAATGTGTGCATAAATATTGAAATATGTATTCATTCTCGAACAAAGAGGCCTAGGAAAACCGAAAACACTGATCAATTTGTAGAACATGGAATCTCTTTCTCACTTAAAATTGTTTCATTAATTCGACACTACAGTAGTAGGGCTAAATTATTTAGAGTTGAAAACAGCATTGTTTTCGGACAACAATGTGACATTGTGACAATATATGCTATTCTTGCAAGACAATGAACTTTCTCACAAATTCCTGTTTGCGTTGCAGAACATTGATGAAATTGGCTTTGAATTTATTGGCCGTACCCCATATTCGGCAGACTTAACACCATCAGACTACAACCTACTTCTCAAACTAAAAAGAAAACATTGAAAGAAGGGAAGTTTCACCGAATGAAGCAGTAATAAGTACATTGGAAAAGTGATTTGCAGAGCAAGAAAAACAATTTTTCTAAAGGCTTAGCACAAAGATCATAAAGCAATTCCAGAATCCAGAGGGTTTTTACTGACTGATGTTAACCAACTAATCAATATTTTTCTCTTCCAATTTTTTCGTACCTTTTATGTCCCCGACGATCTAGTAATACCATGGTTAGCGGATTAAAACCAAGTATAGCGCGGATTGATTTTAAGGACTACAAAAATCTTTAAGAGATCTTCCTTAGGAAGAGTAGTAGTAGTAGTTTATTGACATTTCTGGCTTTGAGCCAGAGGCCGTTTTAGGGTCATATACGCGCAGGACGCCCTCTTTAGCCATTGTACATAAATAACAATAAATATATATATACACATATGAGATTATTTCTGGCATAAGTGCCAGTAGGTGTGTGAGTGCAGTGATTGATTCCTTTTATTTCGGTGTACGGGTCCCATGTCGTAGATGCACTACATGTAAGGTAAGTCTGTCTCTAAGAGGAAGTTCCTGGTAAAATTTGTCAACCATTTCTCGCTCAACTTAAATTATAAGCTAGCATACTCAGTCCATAGATGTGATCGAAGTGCACATTCTCTTCCCGCCCGTAATCATAATACGAAATTTTTCGCCTTACAAACTGATTTTTGACGTAGAATGTCTCTTTCCCCGCACTGAGTATGGGTACCAATTCCGGGATCCATGGTGAAATAAAAATTGGCATAATTTCAAATGCTTACTGTAACAAGACTATTAGCCACGGCAATTTTCTTAGCGTATTGATTTTACTATGTTTTAGTCTATAATTGTACAGCTAATTATAAATTTTTCTGAAAAAAATTCCCCTTATTAACCATTTCTTTAGCTTACTGACTTTGCTAAGTTTTGTAAATAATGAGCAGCCACTGTGATCCAGTGGCTAGAGCCCTGGACGTATAATCCTGTGGACATGGGTTCGATTCCTAGAATAACCCGATTTATAACTTGTGTTGGGCAAGCTCGTGGCCTAGGTAACACAGGGTTTTTCTCTGGGAGCTCCGGTTCTCAAGTGGCATCCCAACAAATCTTCATCTCAGTTCATCTGTGGGTGTAGCGTAGACTAGCCTCCTGTGGCGCATACTCAATAACGGTTCTGTCGGTAAATTGGTCTATATAACTGGCTTCATATGTGTGAATGACGAACAGTCTAGTATCCGCCCTTAGAAAAAAAACATTTCTTGGTCTATTGCCTTTACTGACTCTTATAATGATAGTTTTATTTATCACTCACCTCTTCTCCTCAAATAGCCACCATCTACCTAATACAAAATTTTTGTACTACCCAATCCTACGAAAACTGTACACGTATAACTCAAAACGGAATATAATTCTAAAATAAATCTTACGTGAAAATAAACTACACGAACTAATTTTCTCGGGCAATTATAGTACAGGGACATCATTTTGTTTTTACTAACATTTTTAATATTAACCTGGCTATACCTTTAGAGAACCAGAAACACCGTTTGCTACCCCCTTCCACGACTGTAGTTCGATGATACTGGCGTAAAACACAAAATCACTTTACTAGGTATAGGAGGGAAGAAAAGTAGTTCATCCATTTACGTAAACTAGGAAATATCGCGATTTTTAGTTCGATAATTTTCATTAGGTTTTTGTTTAATCAAAATACAGTACTGTATTAAGAATAAATTAAGTGTTTTTACTCACGAACTGAGTTATCCATGCGAACGTATTCATTATGCAATGTATATTAAGCTTATACTGTCTACAGCACATTAGCGTACAATATACTGTAGAGAATGAAGTTAAATTGAAAAAATATAATAATCATAATATGGATTTTTAAACACATTTTTAAAAATATGGTGGCCGTCCATTTCGATACAGGCTTCAGTTCTTTTGTGCAGATTATCGCACTAAGATTATTGCATCTAATTGCAATTGCCAGTTTCGTCCTTCGTACTAGTAACTCATGCTGAAATAATTCTGTATCTACTCTATAAAAGAGTACCTTACGTAATGTAAATTCAATCTTCACTTCTGCCCAACCCGCACAGATAAAATTACTCAGACATGCTATCTACTGTCCGTCCAAGTGGTTATGCCGCAGGATCGTAGAAAGGAGGGAAATTACGTGGCAGTTAATTACTTAACGAGGCCCTTTTATTTAAGTTATTTTAAACAGTTGTATAATATTACGTATACGTCCAATTCCTAACAGAAATTAATGTTTTCAGAAAAGAGCTAAGACAGCCCAGCTCTTACAGAGGGGCGAGCAGAAGCAGGTGGGGGAAATCGGGATGCGACGTAGGCAAACGGACAGTACCTGTGCGAAAATATGATTCAATATTGATAGCTCTTTCGTCACTGGAAAACGCGAACATATTTCTGGAACGTACTATACTCACTAACTCAGTGCTGTTTACTATATGCGACCTTGGTTCTGTATGGAGGACAGCTGGAACTTCATTAGTAGAAGGGATGGGAGTGAAGTACATTCAAAAACTCAGGTACAATAAAAATTGAAGTAAAAATAAAATGATGTCCCTGTAGAATTTCTCAATTTCTATGGGTGAGGGTGAATGACCGATCTGTGATTGCGCTATAAAAAAGTGTGAGGACCCCGCAGATACAGCGAAGACAGAGAATCACGAACCATAAAAAATTATTATATGTTCCTCAACCAACAATAAGTAATTATTTAATAAAT
The DNA here is from genome assembly GCF_040183065.1 of Periplaneta americana. Lineage (NCBI taxonomy): Eukaryota > Metazoa > Arthropoda > Insecta > Blattodea > Blattidae > Periplaneta > Periplaneta americana. The sequence goes on from NC_091125.1 coordinate 66,302,239, forward strand.
GGTAGGCATAAATCAGCAAACAGTGTCGTGACCATTTATGCTGGATAAATAATGTTCTCAGAAAATTATATTCGTCAGGGCTTGTTTCTTAATCAGCTTTAATATTACAACATCCTCGGGGGATCCTGTAACCCCTAGAGGGCCCGTCACCAGGTGGTGGGTAGGGGAATGCATGCCTCCCACATATGAGTGGTAGGAGGAAAATGAAATACCTTCCGTGGACCAACAGGAACTGCTGGCTTGTAGAATGACAGTGGTTTGTCCAAGGCTAGAGGAAGAAAACCTTGATCAAAAATAACCTGGTCCCCCAGGTTGGGGGTTGCTGCAGGGGCCAGATCCTCACTCAGCATGGAAAAAAAATCCTAGGAAAGACTGGGTTTTGGGCAAACGGACATGTTAAAAGGATATAAGATCGAAGAATACCAGGGATCTGAAAGGGCTACAAGATCCAGATACATTAGATAGGGAACAAGGGGGAGGGAAGAATTAAATTACCAGTATGATAATTTGTATGTATTATACTTTGTTTGGTTAAGAGAAACTACAGCACTGTAGAAAGTTCTATAATAATAATAATAATAATAATAATAATAATAATAATAATAATAATAATAATAATAATAATAATAATAATAATAATAATAATGATGATGATGATGATAATGATAATATAGCAAAGCAAACGTGGCAATGGTGTTGTTCTGGAGTTTTACTGACAAAGGTTAGACGACTTAAGATTTCGTTTGATAGTCTGGTCAGCGAATAGGGATTACATAGAACGGATACTCAGCGAATTTTGCTGTTTTGTTTTTCTGTGCGCATACGCTCCGTCGGCCTTTAGTTCTACTTTCAAGCGCTAGAGCTTAGTGTAGGCCTAATCGAGCACACGCTAGATTTCCCTGATAATTGAATACAAGAGTTGAGACGCAGGATCCAAACATCGCCTACCTTTTGGATAACCTAGTAACAACTTTACTTCCAATAAATTCAAATTAACAACTTTTTCTTATTTCTCAGTGATAAAGTATTTGTAATAATATGTTTTATGTTTATATACCGGTATAATAAATTATATTATAAAATAATATAATACACTTAAAAATTTTATAATTTAATTAAGTATCAAATTCGTTTAATATTATAGGCGTATGGTTTTATTTCTCATAGGAGTTTTGTTTTTCCATTGTGAGTGGTGTCAAATCGTCACATACTTTAATAGTTGGTGGGATCAACGACTCAACTCACATTATGAAGGAACTCTTAGAGTCTAGACATTACAGATAATGATGAATTTATTATTTCATCGGTCCAATTTATTTTATTTGAGTACATAATGTACCTAGATGTATTAATTGTAAAGTATGTGTTATATTTCTGCTGTGTCGACTGCTAGCTGCTGTGATGTCAGTGCCAACTCTAGGAAGAAAGCAGAATCTCACGCTCAAACTGGTTTGAAGGTCATTGAAATCATTCCTGCTACATCAAAGGTACCGACGGGAGATGTCCATACTTATAATTACCTATACGCTGGTCTGGTGGCTAATGATAATTCTGAATGAGCAATACATGTGCAGATCTTGAGGCCGTATGCAAGGGAGTGAAGAAAGCAACAATTTGCAAATCAAGCTTTCAGGTATAACTCCCTGTAAAGTTGATTTGAATATTTTTCGTGGAAAAATTGTTCCGGGACCAGGTATCGAACCCGGGACCTTTGGTTAAACGTACGATACCCGGCCCCGGAACAATTTTTCCCTCGAAATTATTCAAACTAACAATATACTATTCAATTTACAGTACATACAATTCATTAGCATAACTGATGAATTGTATGTACTGTAAATTGAATAGTATACTGTATAGGTCAACTGATGAATTGTTTAAGCTTATAAATTGAATAAATCTACTTCATATGAATTGTATAGCTTAACGAAAATAAGTTTGTAAATTGAACTAATTTAATTGTATATGTTTGTATAGTTTGGCTGATGAATTGTATATGTTCTTAAAATGATTACTAGTCTGTGTAGCTCTACTGATGAATTGTATATACACCTACTGTAAATTGAATGGTAATATGTATAGCTCAACTGATGAATTATTTATGATTATAAATTGAATTAATCTACTTGATATTAATTGCACAAATTTGTATAGCTTAATGAAAGTATGCTACTTTGTATTGTATATATTTGTATAGTTTTGGCCGATGAATTGTATATGTTTTAAATTGAATAGTAATCTATATAGCTCTACTGATAAATTGTTTGTGTTTGTAATTTGAAGTAGTTTGCATGATATGTATTATCAATTTCTGTATATCACAACTGGTTGAATTGTTTATGCCTTAAATTTAATTAAATAGTTTTGTATTATAATATAGCTCAACGTATGAATGATCGTTTGCGTTTGTAAATTTAATAATCTGATTGGCTATATATTGTATACTTTTAGTAGAGCCATCGATGTAGCTCAGTCGGCAGACTCGCTGGGCTGCTGATCCGGAGCTGCGTTCGGGCTTGGGTTGGATCCCCCTTTGGACTTTGGTTTCTTCGGAGGTTTTCCCCAGCCGTGGGACTGAAGCCGGATGGTCTATGGCGAGTCCTTGGCATCAACCCCTTTGATTTGATTACCCCCTTTGATCTGATTACCTGGTTGGGTTTTTCCGAGGTTTCCCCCACCGAAAAGGCAAATGCCGGGTAATATTTTGGCGAATCCTCGGACCTCATCTCATCTCACTACATCTCGCCAAAATGTAAAAAAATGTAAAAAAAATGTAAAAAAAATTGTACAAAATTGTAGAAAATTACTAAACTGTAGAACTATAAAAATTTGTAAAAATTGTAATTGTAATATTGTAAAATGTTGACATGTTCCACATCTTAAAGCTTCATTGCTCATGTAAGATCTATGGAATAAAATAAATGAATGAATGAATGAATGAATTGATTAGGCGGGAAAATTTCTGGCAAAATACAGGGGAAAATTTTTGTGCAGAAATGAAGTTTCATTCTCACATCACTATTACCTTTGCGCACCGCATCGCACACATGAGTGGAGCACAGGGTCTGCGAGCGAAGCTTGCGGAATCAATTCAACATCTCTTAACTTCATCCCGTCACAACAGAGGAACAATAAATATAAACATGTGGTCTCATTACACAGGTCCAAGTTGGTCAGTTCTCGCGTTTATAATTACGTGAGGATTGAGTAATACTCGATACTCACAATGTAACTACGTCATCATCATTATCACCATAAGGAAATAGGAATCCGGACAGGTTTGCGAGAGAATGTAACGGTCGAGGCAAGGCGAGGCGTCTGCCTGCAGTCAAAACACCGAGAGCTAGCGTTCCGCCACATAACCTCAACGTGAAGCTTACTGATGGAATGATGGTGTTTATAGCTTCAAATTCGGAACTCCCAGCTTCGATTCCCCACTAGTAAGCAAAGATTCTGACTTAAGTAATAAGTATACAGGCTAAACCGTAAGTAATGTCATTAATTTCAGGGGGTTATTCTTTGAAATATTTAAAACAAAAATTATAGTATAGCCTAATTTTGCTCGTTTTGCTTCCTTTTCGAAATAAAAATTGTTTTATACGAAACATTTCATATCGTTAAAATTTAAAAACCATGTTGGGTCCGATACGCTGTATGAATTAACAAACTTGTATTAATAATACCGTCAGACTTATCCAATTATTTTGCAATAACACAAATGTTTTATTTTAACATGTTGATTAACGTTTCCGGTTCAAAGAACCATCATCAGATCTCCAATTAACCTACAACATCTTATGAACAAAGTTTTTTATAATGTAGTAAAATTTATTGTACATAAATAAATGCATTATAGTTGAGAATAACAAGAACAGAGAAAGGAAAAACAAAAATAAAATAAAACAAAATAACTTGACACTTGTTTATGAGTATTGCCCACTGGCATTCCCAAAAGTACTCTATAGCCTCATATCACTATGACGTTTTCTTTTTAGTCTTCTATGTGCTGGATCTTGCGGTGGATTAGTGATAATGACTTGAAGTAGCGGATTCATGTGGTTTAGAAAGGAATTATACAGTCTGATGTAGCTCTGTCTTAGGACCTCCATCACCTCAGGAATACAGAGATTATCGTGCAGGTTCTTGTTGCTGATATCCCAAGGTGCACCAGACATCAGCCTCAAATAGCGATTTTGCATGACCTGTATTCTTCTTATTTGTGATGCAGAAGCAGATCCCCAAATTGAACATCGATATTGCCACACAGGGCGCACAATTGAAATATAGATATGTCTCTTGTAGTGTAGAGGCAATGGAGACCGGTCTTGAATAATGTGTTTTAGCAGGTAGATTCTGTGTCTAATTCTTTTAACAATAGCCGATATGTGGTAATGCCAAGTAAGTTTGCTATCTAAGATTAATCCAAGATATCTGACAGATTGAGCCATTGGTACTTCTGAACCACATAATGTTACTGGATAATTTACAGCGATGAACAAAGTATTGTAAACAATCAGTGAAATCAAGAGTTTTACGAAATAGATTCGAAAGCATAATGGATTACAATGATACATACAGAGTCACATACAAATGGATAAAATTTATAATATTACCACAAAACATAAAAATTGTATACACAAGGATAAAACAGTTAAAAAATAAACGATTAATCCAGTTATATGAACATAAGATTAAGCTATACAAATAGCATAAGCACTATTTCATGTGATTGAGTAACTGAATTAACATGAAGTCTGCTTTTACAAATGTCAGATCGATGTGCTGATGCAAATTGACAGAGTAGTGACGAGAGATGAATATGCAGCTTCATGAGTAGTAAAAATGTACGTAACGCTCGAGACGTGTGGTATTGTGATGGAGACGGAGCAGAAGAAAATATATCCGATAATGTAGAAAGTTCAGCCACGTAAAACTAGATTGATCATTTACTTATTAACTATTTTATCCTTGTATATACGATTTTTACTGTTTTATGGTAATATTGTAAATTTTATCCATTTGCGTGTGACTCTGTATGTATCATCATAATCCATTATGCTTTCGAATCTATTTCATAAAACCCATGATTTCACTGGTTGTTTATAATACTGTATACTTTGTTCATAAGATTTTGTAGGTTTATTGGAGACCTGATGATGGTTCTTTGAACCGAAAACGTTCATCAACATGTTAAAATAAAACATTTGTGTTACTGCAAAATAATTGGATAAGTTTGATGGCATTATTGATAAAACTTTATTTCATAGCGTGTTTTGGAAAACCATTAATTGAATTCCCAGTAAGCCCAGTCAGTTTAAGAGTGTAGTGTATTATGATAATAAATGATTGAAAGAATTTTAGTTTTGTCATTTAAATATACAGAAATTTTATCGGTACATTAAATAATATATATGATATGCGTAAATCACTTCGTGATTTAAGACGGCGTTCCGTCGGATCCCGGCCAACTAGTCACTCATAACGAGTGCACCTCAGCACATGTATGGACTTCAGTCCTGCGTTCATAGACATCTATGACGTAGTGCAGAGGGCGGCCACTAGAGGGAACCCAAGAGTTGGAACTTAATCTGAGACGATTCTGTCCGACGCTGGGGTGTGTATCCGGTGTGGCTTAGTGGATAAAGCATCACCACGTAGAGCTGAAAACCCGGGTTCAAATCCCGGCGCCGGAGGGAATTTTTCTCCGTTCCATTACTCTTTCATCGTATGTTCTGGAATGTTTCACGTAAAACAATTTTTATCTCAAAAGGAAGCAAAATTTTGTTAAACTTTTTTGAGGAATAAAATTTATGATGAGCACTTTCACGTGTTAATATAGAACCAAGTTTATAAATACCTGATTGACTAGTTTCAACTTAGGAGCCATCTTGAGAACTAGTGAGGTCCTTATGTATTCGCTTTGAAGTCCTTTTTCAATATATTTCACAGTTTACAAAACGCACCACTCTGAGTACGATCGAAATACAACCAATTATATTCAGTTTCTCATAGTTCTTGGTATTTGATTTCACTTCGAACCATTTTATTCACAACAATAGATGATGGTAATACAGATGGCATTACCGGTTCACAGATTCTACTTCCACTTAAAGCAATTATCAGAATTTTCTTCATTAAATGCAATGGATGAGAATTCCATTGATTTCTCAAAACGACTTTTTTTTTAAGTAAAGTGTGTCTGTTGTTTTACCATCGTACACTGAAATATTTATTCTAATGTATATGCTAGAACTATTTCAATAAACAAGATTGTTATATTCGCTAAACAAAACTAACAATATAAATTATGTCAATAAACACACAGCACACCTCACTTCTTAACTGTTATAATCAAGCCTGAAAATTCGTTACTGAAAAGTAATATCAAATTGAAATACAATATTCTGTAAATTATATTTTTTACTTAAAAGAAGCCTGAAATCCATGGATGATTAAGCAGTGCGATTGCAAAATAGGAATCACGTTCTCTTTTTTGTCCTCTTATTTGACTCCAGGCTGAACTAAAATGGCCTTATAGCACTTAACCTTCTAGTTTGGGTCATTGTGCTTCTCGTTTATAGGGATTAAATATACAGCCTAGACGAGAACATATATTTGATTCGATTGACTGATTTAATGCACTTTAAATCGTCTGCAGCCTATTCCGCAATATAATGAAGTAATAATTTACAAGTTACAAATAAAAGTCTTCGTAAAGTACGGATGTGTGTTTTGCTGCTCCATACAATAATATCCCGGACTTGGTAGTATTATCAAATACTTACATTGGTTTTCATTAATTAAGTTACAAGTCGGACTCTCAGTAAAATAGTATCGTAACTCGAAAATTGTAATTTGTAATGATATGCTATTTAATAGTAAAATATTGCAGTAAGATATTTTAATAAACAATACCAAAACCTTTGAAATTTACTATTTTGTTAATAGAATTTCATACTTCCAACCAGTAAAACAGTGTAGCAAATTACTTACGAAAATAATTTGATTTCGATATACGACATTATTTTACTGGGGGGTGTGAAGTGATGTCATTATTTATTTATTCACTTTTGAAATGGTTTAAAATAAGCTTTTGTGATTTTTTTTCTCTTGTACGGAGGAAGGATCCAAAGATTTGCACTGCAGCCTGAGGTTTATTGTGTTTACCACTCCTATTCTATGAATGATTGGGTAGCCGAACGGCCGCGCTCTTATACAAGTAGGGTAAAGTTGCCTAATTCTGAGATATCCCTAATCCCGTGATACTTTTTTAAAATTAAATGTCAGTCAAAACTTTGCCGTTCCACCGTAGCGCCATACATCTTTCTTAAAAGAATGTATTTTTCGCCTACTTTTGAGACATCGGTAAACTTTCTAGCAAGATACTCAATCCCATGACATTCAATCAAAAAACCTATCACGGAATTAGGGGTATCATGGAATTAGGCAACTTTACCCTACAGCACGCCGCACCGTGAACTTAACCCGGGCTATTGTATAGATGATGATGATGATGATGATGATGATGATGATGATATGTGAATTAATGGTGGAGAAATGAGCCCGAGGTTCAATCTCTGAAAGTTACCCAGCAATTTTGTGTCAATTGGCTAAGGGAAAACCCCGGGAAAAATCCCAACCATGTAACTTGTCCCAATCAGGATTTGAACCTTGGCCCGCTCGTTTCATGACCAGATGTGCTAACCATTACTCCACAGCGATGGACTTTATGAATATTTAGTGCGATGAATAAGGAAGCAGCGTAGTTGCTGCGTCTTTGGAGGTCCGCGTTCGATCTCCGCCATGTTGCGACGATAGAATTTGTGGTGGACAAAGTAGACGCTGTAGAGAGTTTTCCTCTGGGAACTCCCGTTTCTCTTTTTATTCCACCAATACTCTTCACCTACCCTTCACTTCATCTATCATCTTCTATAGTTACAATAGCCTGAGATTAAGTCTTGGAAGTATTTCAGTCTTATTATGATGATGTAAGATTTAAGAAATTGGAACTCCGGGCCCTGGGATTAATCAGGCACTCGTCTGTGGATGGAATGTAGCTCCGTCAAGGCTCAGGCATCGTGGCCTGTCTGTCAGGATCGGATTCATGACTACCGCTCAGGCCACCAGTAGGATTTGGAACTTCAGCATACCGTATATTGTACAGGGAACACATGAGTATCTTAGTGCATGGATACGTCGAAAAAAACAAGACAAGTCAAGCCAGTCAGTGTAGTTAACGTGGTTATAAACTGATATCTAGCTGCTTTAGTTTTGTGCATAGAGTTCTAATCCATATCCCACGTTTCGCAAAGGTTTTCATGTCAGGTTCTTGTTAAAAATAGAATTGTTTTTCTTTCTCTAAAATCTCGTAACTTCAACATTACTTTCACTACGCTACTAAGCCACATACAGTATTTAAATAAGTTGGTGTAATATGCTCCATAAAATATCAATAAGACTTAAAAAGTATTATCTCCCTTTCACTGGCAGGAAAATCTACATAATAAACAAGTTAGTAATGCTAATGCTTTTGTGAAACAGATCAAAGCAAACGTCACTTGTAAGTAATAAGTACGGAGTAATAAAATACAAGTGTGCAAGGAGTTATTTTGTAAAGTGTACTTTTTTATTTGTGTTAATTACAAACTTATTTGCAGTCTATTGCATCATACGTCAGGAAAAGAATTCTGGAATTTTAAAGGCCAAGAAAATTCTCAACACATGTAGGCCTATACATAACTGTGAATACATTGGAAAAGGACATGTGAAGTATTTTCTTTTTCCTCTTTACCCATCTTCTGACTAAAGTTCCTTGGATGTATTACGTAATATATAATATGTAATATCTCTATTATTATTATTAAATTCTATACAAGTAAATTCACCTCTAATTTGTGTAACTTATGACGATTGTGTCCCACGAAAACATGGTGTGCAATGTACTCTATTACTCCATAGTTACAAATTACCACTGTTTTGTTCCACAAAAGTATTAGTATTAGTTCATACAGCATCCTATCAATGAAAGAAAACTAATATTTCTTATACAAGAGTTTCTTAAACAATTGTATTAAGTGTTGTACCAACATAACTTATTAAATACATAGTTCAATTGCAGTGAATGTGATTTGGTTGATAATGAAAGTAATAAAGAAAAAACAAATTTCCAATTTAAAACATAGTTTGAGTATAATAAACGTTTTAGATTAAGTGCTATACAGATGGAAGGAAAACAGATTGTTGCTGTTGATTAAAATAATTGGTTCTAGTGCAATTTGTATGGAACCAAAAACTAGGATTGCCTTGAGGAAAAAGATTTTCTCGCGTTATAGACCTATAATCAAAGATACATTATAAATTATCAGAATTGCAAGGTAAGTTGGTAACAGAGTTAGGAAAAATATTTTAGTAACATTAACTTTGACTTAAATACGATATTAGAAATAAGAGAGATGAACATAACCTTATTACAGGCGCAAGGCAATAATCCAAGTAGCCTGTATATACGTCATCATTATTATGACATTACTTTTACATATTCATAATATAATGTATGTTGTTGTACATAGTTTTGTGGAACATAAATATACAAATCCATACTTTCAGTTGTAATTTGTAATGTATTATACCAGCCGTGGCGAAAATGTGATCGTGCGCCGAGCCACTGTGTAACCTGCAACGTGCATAGCACCTATGGAGGAAGGCGGACACCCGAAGGGGAAGTGAAGCAACTGTCTGACTTATTAACGGATTTTCATTTTCCTTACGTCAAGCACTTAAATATAATTTTATATAGTATAAGATTACAAACTAATTTTTAGTACGTGTAACGAAGAAAGAAATGAATAAGAAAACATAGGACACATTATCACAAACTAAAATTAACTGTCTTCAGAATGTCTCTGCGATAGATTTTCAAAATCAGAAGTTAAGTCACTTCCTGCTAGTCGTAGTTGATCACGAAGGTATTTGTCTGTTAGTCGTGATCAAAATTTGGTTTTTACTATTTTCATTGTTGAACATAATTTTTCACAAACGTAAGTTGTAGCGAACATGGCTTCAACAGAGCAAGCGAAAGAATGAAGCTTCGGATATTTATTTTTTGGCAAAGATTTGAAAAGTTCAACATTTGTCAAGTCCTTACATCTAGCTTTCATTTAACATCACTTTGAAAATCTGTGAGCTAACCGCATTATTCATACATCTGCTGAAAAAGGATCGACGTACAGAGATAATAATAATAATAATAATAATAATAATAATAATAATAATAATAATAAAAATAATGATAATAATAATAATAATAATAATAATACTTAACCTTTTATGTTATACAACCGTTTTCCTCGTAACACTTGTGAACAAATTATACATTTAATATTCTTCTCATATTGGCAGCAAAAAAATGCGACCTCCCATCCTACTTGAAACTTTCGTTTTTGTAGAGGTACATGGTTTCGAGAGAGACATTGTGACAATAAGCCACTCGCAGGTCAGAGACAAATACAAATGGAATGGAGTTTGACTCCAGTGAGTGAGAGGGTGGGGGTTAGGGGAGGTAGGAAGCAAGAGAAATACATAGCTATCATTGCGAGCCGCAATGTGCTCGCGAGTCACATTTTCGCCACGGCTGTATTATACTATGCTTTCATGGAATAAGACCAGGAAGGCTTCTTGTTGACAACTGATGCAGTGTTTCTAAACTCAATATGATTTGGTGTGTAGAAACATTGTCATTTCTTCCGATGTGAAAAGTCACCTAAAACACGCTGCGTTACAGTAGCAGAATCGTTTCTTTTTGAAAACGCTTCCACAGCAAACGCTTCGTTTTCTCGCTACCAATGCTCCGTGGCGATTAAGGCTATGAGCCGTTCTGCACAGTTGCGTCTGTTTTGGTGTGTCTCTTACTAACATGTGGGCATAGCGCCACATTTAAATCTTCAAATTGTTTTGACCCCACATTGTACTACTGTTTAACTGTCACTCTTTTTATACTTCTCTTTTGTTCACTCTCCTTTATTCTTCTTTTGTTTTCTCTATTTCTTCCCTAACTATTCCCTTTCCTCATTTGTCTTAATCTCCCCCTCTTCTTTCTTTTTCTCTTGCAACTACTTCGCGTTTCTTTACACCTTCTTTTTCTTTTTTATTTCTTATTCTACACTTCTTTCATTCCTTCATATTTCTTTCGTTTCTCTTCTCTAACCTTAAGTGCCTTCTTACTACTTCTTCTTACACCTTATTTTTATTTTCCACTGTTTCGCCAATTCCTTTTCTCCATAAATTATCTACCAACGAAGAATTACTAATATTTCTATCGTTTATTAATATCTTACAGTGCAGAGATTATTCACTACCGGTGAAATGGTAGCATATTTGAAAGAATACGGTAATACCTATTTCAAAATGTTGACAGCATTTATCTGAAAGAACTTGAAGAAAATTTGTTATAATAGTCTTCTGCGAAAGTTTAACACAAGCTTCCAAATATATGTACGCGAAACAAGCGCGCTGCAGCGATTAGGCGGTCATGAGCAGGGTTGGGAAGTTACACGTAAAAATTAATTTCGACGCAATGCGTAAAATACTTGTAAAATGATTATATATGTCATAAGTCATGGTAAGAAATACAATACATTCCAAACTTGCCCTAATAGGCCTACACTAAATAAGAAAAGTATTAAATTGTTACTCCACTTTCCCTGGCTACCAGCGTGCATAGGCCTACTTCATTCGAGTTCTTAATTTCTTATATCTTTTGAAGTGAAATGTGAAGGTCCACCGTAACTATGAACTGTAAAGTTGGCTGAGAAATAAATATCAAACTATCCTTTGAAACACCACACAGTGTTTTCGTGTGTCGCGTAGCTATTAGCCTCGCTGACACAGATCTAAGCTGTCGACGATTGTCATCTCCCTTTTGTCATTGTGTTTCCCACGATTCTCACCGACATCTTTTGTCTTTATATTTTTTGCCGAATTCTTTATATCTCTGTGGTAACAGGTAATGGATAGTGCCTTCGTGCGTATTGCCGACTTCGTTTATTTTTTTCTTTATTCACTGACCGAAGACGTCCTGTTCACAGAGGATAATATTAAAACAGAATGCATAAACATTATTTCGTGTACTCTCTTTCCTAGAGCGCCACTTAGTGCAAGACAAAACAAATATGTTAATAGGTAAAACGTAGAAATTGTATTTAAATAATAATATATCTTTGTGTAAAATTGTATGTAATGTGTCTGTGATCTATTATATATAATAAACCAATATAGTATAGAGCGCCACTTTGACTTGTACTACACACTTCTAGATTGCTCGTGATCATATTGTAGTCTAGTAGTCTAGAAAGTTTAAAAATGTGGTACGATATAGTCAACTTAAGTTCACAGTATACAGAGTGTTAAAAAAGTATCCAATATTTTAGGAGGTGATAGTATGCATAAAAACAAGAAAATAATGTCTAATAAACATGGGTCCTACAACACATACTTTCTGAGATCTGAACACTTGCTCATAGGAGCTGCTGGCAATGCATTTCTCTCCCTACAATACAGGAGACTACGGATAATCATACCGCAGTTGACACCCCTGGCATGGAATACTGATACGTCGCAAGGAATACTGAAAACAAAGTTTGGTTGCGGATATGAGTGGGGTTCAGTAGAGATGTTGTTGTGAATTTTCGTAATCAGCATTTGTGGGCTGATGAAAATTCCCATGCACTTGAAGAAATAAGGCATCAGCACCGATTCTCAATCAATTTATGGGCAGGCGTTCTTGGTGATAGATTAAGGGCCATACGTGCTACCACAGACATTAACTGGGGCTCGTTATCAGGACATTCTTATTAACGTATTGCCTACCTTGCTGGAGTATGTGCCATGTCAGCAAAGACTACAGATGTGGGTCATGCATAATGGCACACCAACACATTTTTTCCACAGTGAGCGTTTACACCTGACGCTGATATTTCAGGACCGCTGGATTGACTGGGGAGGCCTCATACCTTGGCCTGCCCGTTCCCCAAACCTAAATCCCCTAGACCTTTGGTTATCAAAAATAGGTAACCAGGTCAATTTCCTTACGCCGAAGGGCAAGGAATGCATTGCCATGAATGGACGTCACATTGAGCACCTCCTATGAATAAGTGTTCAGATCTCAGAAAGTATGTGTTGTAGTATCCATGTTTATTAGACATTATTTTCTTATTTTGATGCATACTAGCACCTCCTAAAATATTGGATACATTTTTTAACGCCCTGTAGTTCCAAAGCGTTCATTAAGAGTTCATAATCAGTGATTTTGAAGTTAGTAAGATCCTGTATTAAAAATAAAAGTTGAACACATTTCGTATGCAGGGGGATCTTTGCATAGCAAGTATGACGAAGTACATTTTGAGGCTCGATGATTAGAAACACAGCAGCATAACGTCTTCCAGCACATACAAGACTACGTAACTTACTAATTTACTTCCATGAAAATAGTTTATTATGTCGCACCGCGTAGAAATTCGTATAAAAATTGAAGTTGTTAACTTATTACTTTAGTGGTTAAATTCCGTTTACATTTGTAATTTATATAGTTTAATATTAATTTAAGGGGTTTGATACAGCTTACAGCAGTAAAAGTTTGGAAATATTCAACATTTTTTTCCTCCATTACTGTATCTTATACAATAATGAAAATTAGTATGTGTAAAACACTGTCATTCTGCTATATGACAGAATATTTTTAAGATTTAAAAAAATTCTTTACATTTTTTTTTTTTTTTTTTTTTTTCAAAATTCAGTTCACTGTGCAATGATGAAGCGCTTCCCACATAACTAAAAAGTATCCAAAATTCTGTGATGAAATTTTGTTGTGTGTATTTATGCATGTCATGTCTACAATATGATGCAAGATCAGTTCTCTACCTTTGATATATTGTCCGATAAAAAAATTAACTCATTTAAAAATGGTCAAATATCAGTATTTTCTATTACACAAAATAAAGAAAGATATTCTTCATTAAGGAATGTAGTTTAAAGTGCATGATATTGTAAAGATGAGTTTTAGGAATAAAATAAAAGAGAGAGAACATGAAAAAGTTAACAACTTTGTGAGTTATGAGGGGAAACGCTTCATCACTGCAGAGTGAACTACCACCATTATGATTTTTGAAAAAAATAAAAATATATATATATAACTTTTTTAATCATAATTTTTTTTTTTTCATATAGCAGAAGGACAGAGTTTTTCATATACCAATTTTCATTATTGTACATGATACAGTAATGGAGGAAAAAGATGTTGAATATTTCCAAAAAAAAAAAATACTGTTGTAAGCTGTACTTAACCCCTTAAAACACTATATTTTCATTGTAGAAGTAAAGAACATTTTTGTAAATGATACTTAAATTAAAGTTTGTGTGACTGCAACCTGTGTATATTTTTGTGTGGCTTTACTTTCTTTATAGTGTATTTTTTTCCATTTTATTTCTATTATTGTAATTGTATTTCTAGTGATGTAGAAGAGAAGGCCTGATGGCCTTAAGTACAGCAGAATAAATAAATAAATACATAAATAAATAAATAAATATTTATTTAAATAAATAAATATTTTATACATCTCATTGATATCTTCTATGTTACGCTGTTTTTCTACGCGACGCAAATTACACACGCGGCCAACCTTAGTCATGAACAAGTCTCAGTCAGGTAGTAAGGCTCTGATAATGTGTTCAGCACTTCACCCGGGCAGTGGTTGGGGCGGCACAAGACGAGCAACCCACTCGCAAGCCCTGTGCAGCTTCAGTCACCGCTATCTGAAGATCCGCTTCGCACCGGACCGGACTTCCTACACACGCGACCTTGCGGCAAGTCGGATGTCCCGGGGGCATCCTGGTAGCTCGGCAACTCGTCATTCCGGTGAGCGATGCCAGCCCGCACATCCTGATTGCTGCTTCTCCACCTCTTTCTACACCGTCTCTCTCGCAATTTTGTAGTATCCACATTCACGAATGGAGAGATCCGTCATTCCATACCTTTTTCTCAGGCCGTGCAGCGTTGTTTGTTAGTGCTTATTTTGTAAATAACACACTTAAGTTGTATACTGACGAAGCTTCAGGTCGATGTTATACCAGAATATTACTGGCAACACAATTTTTTACCGTTTTCACAGTTGACAGAGAGTCATAGATAATGTAGGAGGAGAATTACTGATTAATTTCTGTCTTCTATTCATCTAAAATAAAAGCCTCTGTCGAAGCGGAAAAACGCTACGAACTTTTGCAATAACGTAATACATCCAGGTCCAGCGTCTACAGTCTTCTGTAAGGTATTTTGCAGCCACAATGTAGATATCATTACTGCAGAATTGGGTGTCCGCTGGTTTCCCTTCTCTTTCGAACGTCTTCCATCCACCTGGCAACAGTCCGATATGGCAAAGTCTCTCTTCCGCAAGCTTCCTTCAATACTTTATCTCTGAATTTTTAAGTTTCATTCTTTCCACAAGAGTTTTGAAGTTTTACGAAGAATGACCCTTCTTACTTGAAAACTTTACTGCTAAGATGAAAGAGTAATGGAACGGAGAAAAATTCTCTCCGGCACCGGGATTTGAACCCGGGTTTTCAGCTCTACGTGCTGATGCTTTATCCACTAAGCCACACCGGATACCCATCTCGGTGTCGGACAGAATCGTCTCAGTTTAAGTTCCAACTCTTGGGTTCCCTCTAGTGGCCGCCCTCTGCACTACGTCATAGATGTCTATGAACGTAGGACTGAAGTCCACACATGTGCTGAGGTGCACTCGTTATGAGTGACTAGTTGGCCGGGATCCGACGGAATAAGCGCGGTCTTAAATCACGAAGTGATTTACGCATATCGTATCGTATGATGACGCAGAATATCTGCATGGAAATATCATATGTACTTCGGTACATTAAAATAATAGATATTTACTGCTGAGGTTAATTAATGAGCACAACAAATAATTGACGAAATCACTGACAACACAGTGAAGACATTTTAAATATTACCTCTGTATATAACAGTGATGTCAAAGCAAGCGCAGTTTTATGACCTTGACGTCGTGCGCGGGCATCAAGCGCTAGGTATAGAAGGAGGAAAGATTATCTATATGAATAAGCGGCCTGTTGGATTAGGAAAACAGTGGTGCACAAACTTCAAACGGAACGTGAAATGTTATGTCATTTTTATATGGCTTCTTTCTGTTTGATATTTTATTTATTGTCTGTAAAACAAAAGTACTAACACCAATTTCTTAATATTGCACTTGTGTTTTAAGTGTTAATAACATAATAAAGAGCTAAGAAGGAATATTCACATAAATTCCATAGAAGTACAATTATACTATACTAAGTAAATGAAACAACACATTATTCATAAAGAAAGTGATATTCAAAGAAAGAGATTGAGTATGACATGATAAGTTGGAATTGATATTGATGGGATCTTTAGCCTTATAAAAGTAATCAATAAACTAATCAAAACAATATTATAATACAAAGTAAAGTTACCTAGGTATATGTTTTAACTGTAACTAATATTACATAACAAAACTCTTATTGTATTATGCTTTTAAGGTGATATTGATGCGCAAATTCCTATCATCAGAATATTAAATTATTTTCTCGAGAACTGCTGAAGCTATAGAGCTGACGTTTTTACAAGACATGGGCACATATCTTTTGTTTATGATGTAACAGTAGTTGCTTTGTTAATTCATTTCCTTACCAACATTTTCCATGCGAATATTTTATTTACGCTATCTTCAATATTTCGTATTAGATTTACGAAAACATTGTTTCAATACCTGTAAGGCTACTAAACAAACATATCTGAAAATTTCATTTTTCTGTTAAAAAGTTGAGAAAATATTCATTTTGAATAAAAAGGTAAACTTGTGAAAAATGAGCACTGAAATTAAAACTTACATTCTTATAATGCAATTATACCTCTCGGACAAATATAAAAATTAACATGGATACAGTTTTAATAAGTTCTCTTCTCATTATCCATTGAATCAGTGCTGGCCATTCCTGTATACAGCTCGACCAAGCGACATTTACTACCTCTATGTCTGTCTCTTTCCTTTCCGTCAGGCTCTTCTGAGTTCTAAAGCGCGCGCTTACCCATATGGGCATCAGTCGATATGACTGGTGTATAACAATGACTGGTTTGTTACAATATACATACTTCTATCATCACTAGGACTACTGATTCTCAACATTCTTGCCAATAATTTTCTAGGTTCTAGTATTTTCCTGTAAATAGCATATTGTATTGTAAGAAAACAGTAAGACAGTGTATAATTATTATCATTCATACATACTTCTAGTGCATAAACTTGCCACAACTGTCATATTTTTTTTCTTACGCAGACATACTTTCTGTTATGACTGCCAATTTTCATTCATACGGTTGATATTGTGTTGTGCTCACCATTTCATTTGTTTCGCAATGTTTTCTCAAAAATTATTCCACACTAACTTAAAAGTCTATTTCCGCGATCTCAGTTATAAAATTGTCTTTTGTCACCAATGACTAATTTTCCATTAACATACTTTTTTTATTGTTTGCTCTAACGCAACATTTAGACATATTTTACTAGGTCTTGACGTATGCGCTTCATTGATCTTCTTTCCTTTAACGACAGGCACAAATATTTCTTTGGCTGATTGCTGAAATATCCTTATTTAAATTTAGAAAGTTATGAACTAGAGTAGTGCCTGTATGTTAGCACATCGCAATAGAAAATTATGTGAATTTCTTTCATCTCCTGCCTGCAAATCTGCAGTCTGGACTACCTATAAATGGAGCCGTTTACGTTTTTTCTCTTACAGGGCCGAGCTCTCTAGTGATTGAGAAGTAATACGTATGAAATAATGACAATTGTAATGTTTAATTGAAGAATTTAACAAGATGTTTCAAATAGGGATTTTGTTTACCCATCATTAGAATCAATAATAACTGATAGTAAGGTAGCATAATATTTTATGTACTGTAGATACATTTATAACACGTGGTTATTTAATAATTTTTTCCTAAAGTTGTCATGTGACTCGGTTTTTAACCGATTATCTTGTATAAGACTTTCACATCGTACGAGTAAACTTTTGACTCTCCCGTAACATATAATGCCTGCATTTTTAAGTCCACGTTTCCATTGCTTGTGGTGCCACAATGTCCCGACACAATTATTTTCTGCCGAGGTATCAAGTTCTCTCACACATTCGAGAAGAAATCTAAATGTCACTTTCTGAGATCTAATTTGCATATAATATGCAGTATATATTACGGCCATTACCATACAATATTTAATTATGTCTGATAAACGATTGACTCCTTTCAGTTGGCAATTAACGTTTATTGTCTCGAGGTATGAAATAGTATACCAGATAATAAAATTGCTCGTATTCGACCCAGCGCAGCGTTGGATAGATGAAGCTGAAAGAGGCTAAGAACCCCCACTGTAAAGGAAGAAGAAACTATATGTATTTACTTATATTTTGTATAATAACAATATTAATAATAGTAAGTAATAACATTACCTGATCATAAGAAATATCTCTGAACATTCAAACTGCGATGTATCTTACATAAGTTTTGTTTTTATTTGTTATTTTTAACGGTGCTGTGAAACATAGTTCAATGTTTGAAAAGCTTTTGAAAATCTCTATACAGTGTAAGTGGAGGTATTAACTCCATGCAGGTTATAACGCCATCTAATACATCTAATTTTTTTATAATTAGTTACGTGGAAATCTACTTTGGCAGCCCTAGTCAGAGAAGTATGGTGTTTAGAGGAACTTTTCTTAAACGTCTGGAACCAAAAATGAAACGAATTTCGTCTTCAGTATGAGTTTAACAACCTTTTAAGTGAAGAAGTTCGCTCTCCAGTTGATCGTTCAGTGTCGTGTATATTGTAATCTGCATAAAATAAGTACAGATAATTGAATTTGAAATACAGTGAATGATAAAATGTTATGACAAAATTCGTTTATATGTGTTATTAAGTTTAGTGGAGTGGTGTTGTCTTAAAATGTGTGATATTATATGATGGTAATTATTCATTTGAAATAGAATTTGCGACTGCAGGTAATAGCGCTATCTCGCTGCGAGAATAAACTTCGATTTATCATGTAATAATAGCAGTTAGTTTAATAGGGCCATATTCATAGACATTCTTAGCGCAGGCTTCCGGTGGATGATCAGCGAACTATCGTTTTTCGTATTCATAAATCAGTGTTAGCGATATGATATGAATCCTGTACAAGTAATCAGTCGATAGCCGGGACTAGTTTAGCACGCTCGTAGCGCGGGCTAGCGAAATGTCTATGCATAGCACCCATAGTCTCTAAATTAAGGATAATCGATCGGACTTGGATACCATGAAACCTTCAACATGAGTAGCACAAATAAAACTACACCCTTCACTATGTGAAAACGGATGTGCACCAACCAATGACAGCGATCTTGATTGAATTCTTTAAAGTTATATGATGATGATTATTGATACTTTTTTTTTGTCCCTACGTAATTATTTATAGTTGTTTAATTCTGTAACATAATCTCACGTTTGTTACTTTTGCTTATAAACATGTTTCTTTGTTCTAAAATAAAAGTGACGTTATTACCTTCACTGCGTCATAATTTTATTTACTTCCATTGTTGTAAAATCTTGTCACAATTACAACTTTTGAAATGCACATTCCATAGGAAGTGCTACAAATCATTAATATCTAAAAGATCAATATTATTGCCCATATTTCTGGTCAATTGTAACCTATTTTTTTAATTTATGACATCAATACCTTCACTTACTGTGTCGTCCAAAATTTGTTTACCGACAGAATTCATTTCCCCAGAAAACATTCCATGTACTCCCACCTTCAATAACCTGTAAATTTACTTGATTTTGCAGTATACTCCAAGTCGCGATATGAAAACACTTTTACTAATACAGTTAACACAATTTCCACTCAGTAATAAAAAGATAGTCCTACTGTACCAATCTGTAAAAAAATAATTTTAAGAGCTATGACGATGTTCATGAAAAATTTATTTCAGAAAAAACATCCACCTTGTATGATAAAATTACTGAAGTATGCAACAGTATAAAAGTAGAACGCACTAGAATAAGGCAGATGAAAAACCAAGAGAGCATGCATTAGAAAAGAACAGATCAGGAAAAGGAAGGAACACATTAGAAGAGAACAGATCAAAAAAGAGAAAATAAAGTCCTTAAAGGAGATCGAAAAAAAGAACTCATTCGAATAGAGGGGATCGGAAAAGAGGAAAATCTTTGGCGCAGAGAGAACAGTTCGGAAAGCTGGAAATATATAATTAGAGGAGAGAGAAGAGTTCAAAGCAGGAAATAGCTCGATACAAGAGAACACATCGGAAAATAGTAAAGAACTCGTTAGAAGAAAACAGATCGGAAGACCATTAAATGTCATTTTAAGAGAACAGATTGCAAAACAATAAAAAGCTCATAAGAAGAGAAGAAAAGGAGAAAAACAGATAAAGAAACAGTAAAGAACGCATTAGAAATGGACAGAAGAAAATAGGGGAAAAGAGAACAGAAAATAACATAGCCTATTACGAATAAAAAATTAAGAAAATAATAACACACCAAAGAGGAAAAATCAGGAAAAAGAAAATAACAGAGTGGAAGAGAATATATGAGGCATTCGAAAAATCATAATAGGACGAGGCAGATCTGAAAATAGGAAAGAACACACTAACATATTTCAGCAGAAAAAATGAAAAGTAAAAAGCTGGAGGTTAGATATATAATATAGTATAGAGAACAGAAGCATATAGAGTGTTAGTTGGGAGACCGGAAGGAAAAAGACCTTTGGGGGAGGCAGAGACGTAGATGGGAGGATAATATTAAAATGGATTTGAGGGAGGTGGGATATGATGATAGAGACTGGATTAATCTTGCACAGGATAGGGACCGATGGCGGGCTTATGTGAGGGCGACAATGAACCTTCGGGTTCCTTAAAAGCCATATGTAAGTAAGTAAGCATAGAGGACAGAAACATAAACAAACAAACAATAGGAATAGAAAGGGAGACTTTAGAAAATAAAAAATAAAATCGTAGGAGAGGACAGATCAGAAAAAAAAAAATAAAAAAAACAGAAGAAGGAAGCTCTGGATACATAAAGAGACGCATGAGACGAGAAAAGGTCAAGAAAGAGAGAAGAGTAGGAGAAGAGAGTTTAGAACTACGAAAGACAGGTGTAAAATATTGATCGAATCGTATATAAGAGAAGAGATTACTTAGAAAACGAAAATAAACAAAACTAAAGTGAATAACTTACTGTATACTGTAAATAAAGGCATAGAATACAAGAATTAAAAATAAACCAAATCGAAGAGAGAGCGGAACAGAGAAAACTAAACAACAAAGCACGCCAAATAATGTAAATTTAAGCTTGTAGTGTGAAGCCGAAGATAAGATGGAAAGCTTTGTTATGCAAACAACAGTTGTACCATTAAAACGTGCGAACGTCCCGCAGCAGCTGCTGAAGTAACATTTCCGTTGAGCGGGAATGACGTGCGATGCCAGATAATCGCGGTGTAACTGGAGAAGAATGGGGCTGTGATAGCTATCAAGAGCGCTACCTGCTGCGCCTGGAGATTGGACAACAATCATAACAATGCAGCTACCGTGATGACAGCGCTGGCGTGGAGAATCGCTGCCTATAAGCTTCATCAATTATCACGTCCATAGCAACGGCTTTATTTCCGCGTACAACGCCTCTTTGCGAGCATTCTCACAACTAAAAATTAATAACATAGGAATTTGTTCATGTTCTTGTGGCATTTGAGTTAATGTTATATTCGAAAACGAATTTGTATACCGTCTTCAGCTAATAATTTAAATGAAATGGACAAAAACTATATAGACTGCTGCATGCAACAAATCATATGCGGCAAATTCTTGGTGTTCTATGTATTATTAAAGACATCTCATTTACAGACACACATTATGCCCTTTGGTTAATACTAGTGCTAATTGTAATTTAAGTACTAATTTTGAAGCCTATTTCTTATTTACGAAAACTTCGTATTCTGACTTGGGATTTGATGGCGACCATCGTAAAGTTACAGGCCTCAGATACATAAAACTGGTATTAATAGAAAAATAAACTAAAAAATTTTCAGGTACTTTACCTCAGAGAAGTTCAATGTGAGCTCCCTGGTAACACGGCACTCATCAAACCTGTAGTCGAGTTCCTCCTAGCTACGTTCAAGCATATCACGTTCGATTGATGCTATGGCAGCAGCGATGCGTGCTCGTAGATCAATCATTTTGTTGCAAGGGTGGCACGTGGACTCTATCTTTGACATACCCCCCCCGCATGTAGAAATCAATACCTGACACGGGTCTGGAGAACGTGAAGGCCAACGAAGATTACGCCCAATCCAACTGTTTGGTTGTTGGTTGCAACCGTTTACGCAGAATCTTCCGCACAGTTGACTTGGGTATTCACAGCTCCCTGCTGGCTCTGATTGTAGATTTTCGCGGACTATGTGAGAAACTTTCATGGACACGCTCAACTATTTCCTCGCTTACTGGCGGGCATCCGGTTGATTTCCTTTTAAAAATTCATCCCCTTGCCTTAAAATCGGAGTACCACTTGCAAATTATTGGCCCACTGGGTGGTTGCTACCAAACCTTGTTCGAAAATGTCGATTAACACTAATAACTGATTGGTTAACATGAAAATCAAGGATAAAAAAATGATTTTCTATCCTCCATAGCAGCCATTTCGTATCAACAATGAACAAATGTTATTACGCAGCAGTCTTACCACATGTGATGTACCAAAACAAAACGTTTCGAGTTTTTTTTTCTGTCGCTAGGAATTTTAAGTATCTGAGTTTTATTAAACGAAAGTACATGTGTTCGAAACCGGAAAGGTCTTTATGGAGCTCTATATTCAGGTAACTCTGCACAAGTTTTGTGTACAAGTTCACAGTAATGTTTCAGTTATAGTATGTATGCTAAATAGTAGTCTAGTGAAATCTATTCTCCTTTCTTACCTGTATGAAGGGATAATGTGTTTCAATCATCATGTCTTAATCTTCCAATAGGCTACTTCTTCCTGTAAAATTATAATTTAGTACCTTTTTTTGAAAATCTGTTGTATTCCAATCTTTGTATATTGTGTTAATAGCAGTTCTATTTTTGTTGTTATATTCTGTCATTTAAGTTAATGATTTCTAATTTCCTAAATCGTCTCTTCTTTGATGTTTTAGGTGGCTATAACAGCAACGTCATTTAGAAATTTACTATCACTGGCTTCTATTTTACGTTTCAGCGAATCAGTGTCCAATTTACAAACCTATGTTAGACAAGGTTGCTCGCTGAGTTTCGTTTTTTTTATTGTAGTATCACATATTTTTCGCAATTTCAATATTTTCATATTTACATCCTCTATGTAACAGAAGTTCTGCAGCCTAGATAGGTGAATGACGACACCTGTTCTATAGTGAATTATCTAATAGGTTACTATTTTACATCATAATTATTCAGAGTCATGGAATGCAATTATTTTGGTTATATTTGTAGTGGCTTCTAAGTACGAATCAGGAATTTAAAAAAAATCTTGGCGTCATTGGGAATATTGTGAATACTTGTAAAAGGTCGTTACATTTGTTAAAGAAATGTAACTGAATTAACAATGTTAAACCTGATACGAAAAGAGGTGTCGTAATATGGGGTGAATAGAAACAATGGGTGGAAATAGGATCAAAACTTCATTATTGGTTTTAAACTTTTGTTATAAACTGTAATTTGGCGAGAAGACAGTCATTGCTTACTATTTTGTTTATTTTCGGAGTAATTCCATATTTTATGTCGTCAGTAGTGCACCTGACTACCATTTAAATAAAGGCTTTGTGATTTGTGGAAAAATGTGATCACTAAAAATTTGCTTGTATGTAATATTTATTTTAAAAATATTAAATTGTTTTCTCTCATATGTGTTTGAGGTTTATGTTGTGTGTTCATTTCTCTCCAAATTTTTATTTCGACACTCTTTGTTTCCTTTTTATATTACATTTCGTGATTTCCTGTCTACTTTTTCAGACTTAAGGGTAAATACAGTAGAATCAGCAGAACAACAAGATCCTTCGCAAGTATAAAACAGATCCTAATAAAAGGATGTACGAAAAAGCTAACTTTGATGCAATAGAAAGAGCAAAAGTGATTTCTTTAGTTGGTTATTTAACGACGCTGTATCAAATACTCTGTTATTTAGCGTCGTTGCGATTGGTGATAGCGAGATGGTATTTGGTGAGATGAGATCGAGAACTCGCCATAGATTACGTGACATTAGGCTTTTGGTTGGGGAAAACCTCGTAAAAAACGTAACCATTATCAGCTCAAGCGGGAATCAAACCCACGCGCGAGCGCATCTCCGAATCGCCAGGATCCTTGTCCTTGTAAGCTTTTCTCCAGGAACTAGTAATAAAACAGACACCAGCGAACTACTTTATTATTATTATTATTATTATTATTATTATTTATTATTATTATTTATTATTTTTTTTTTTGGTAAAGTTGTGAAGAAAATTAGCAGAAACAAATTTGAAGGGCATTTTTAAAGGAATAAAACACCAGATTTCCCGAAGCACATTTATGTGTTTCCAGACATAGAAAACCTTAATAGTTTCACCTTCAACCAAATAGATAGGAAGCTGTCTGAACCAGAAGTGATCCGTGATCTGCTAACGCAGAGTGACCTTCCGCCGACAAGAAATAGTCTTTATACATGTTTGCGACTTCATCCTTCGTTCATACATAACAGTATCCAAAGTCTACCACTTTGGTCATTATTTCGTTGTCGGCAGTGCCAACTTGGGATCGTGTGTTGCTGTGAAGACACTGGGTTGACAAGTGTGGAAAATGGAGAGCAGTCACCAGCTGAACAAAGTTTCGGTGAATCTGATGGTGAAATTCGTCTGAAAAAAGTACTAAGTTTGGAGAAAGAAGATAAAATAAGTGTAAGATAATGAAAAACTGTGGCAAGGAGCAAAACTATACCCAACAATGTCCACCAAGAAGCATGCATAACAAAATTTTGAGTAAAGGCTGCAAGCTTTGAATATTTTCGTTTCTTTTTCCCTTGAAATAATTTCCATTATACTTTTCGCCGTCTACAATCTTCAGTCTGTGGAGAATGTGAAGAGTCGGATACCAACATTTTGGCTTAAAAGAACACAGTTCTTGATATCTTGAAGAGGAGAAAAATTCTTCATCAACCAAAAGACAAACGATTAGAATATTTGCATTATGTTATGGAATTTTCTTATAATCAATGTTTAGAGGCAGGCCAACTTGCTATGTTTGTTTGAAATATATTTTATGAAAACATTTTTTATTGTTTATGTGAATTTTTATTCATTTAATATATTTACAATGAAGCACATTTTAATTCAGTATAACAAACAAGAGCTAAAATAGAACAACGTCCCAAGTAAACCTTAAATAAGCCATAAATATTCTCTATATCATAGGCACGCAAACACCAAAGCTTTATGCTATATGCAATTTGATTGTGTAAAACTATAATCTAGAACTTGTTAATAACATGTAACTCAGAATGAATAATTGAAATAAAACCTTCCTCTGTATAATTTAGTTTTTTGAACTTACCTAGGCTATTTTATTGGGGACTTCAATTGTATAATAGTATGCCTACACATACATTAAACACAAAATATAGTAGACTAGAAAATTAGGTTGGATGTAAATGCTTTTCTTAGTTGTATTAACGTAGTAACGTATAAGCTAACTTTTAACTGTTGTATATTGGCATAAAAAAAGTTAAGAGACATATTTCACATCCACACTGTCTATATTACTTCGTTTAATGGAAGTTATTAGAGGCCTTTGGAAGTGAATACAAACTACTTAATATCATCAAATACTTCTCAGTGCACTGGTTGCATATTACAAAAGAGTAGACATTTGGTAATCCCGAATTCACTCAGTGCTAATGTTTAAAACGGTACGATGGCGTGAGACGGGATCCGGAATTTTCGTCACCCTGTCATTTCGTCACATATTACATTTTGCCACTGCAACATTTTGTCACCGATTCACTTTTGTCACCACCATATTTTGCCACCACATTACTTTTGTCACTATCATATTTTGTCACCAATTTAATTTCTTCATCACTATTCGCCACCACAATTTTTCTCCTCTTCGTGTCGCTTCCCTTGATGATATCTATATAAAATAATACGTACATGAAATTGCTACATTCGTACCAGGGGAAACTCCCTCAGAACAACAAATACTTGCGAAGGGTGGCACAGACGACTCGATACTTTAATGGGCAAAGCACATACCTCCTTTTACAATGTCCTTCAGTTGCTACAGGAGGATACCGCAAGTATAAATCAGGACATTGAGAAATTAGAAGTAGGTCAGTCTCCACCCAGAAAAAAAAAAGAAATATACGTCCTTAGATAACAGAATTACAAGAAATGTAGATAGGTATGAAGCCTATAGAACAGAAGATAACATTCTTGGTTACCTAAGTGCCATAGGTCACAACTTCAGTGGAAATTTTTATTGAAACTCCATATAAACAGGATGAATGTATGAAACTTCAAAATCCATGTTAATACAGAGAATTAAAATCATTATACAGTTATGGTTTTGGACACATAGCAAAAACAGCCTAAATGTAATTTTCTGTATTATTTTGGTGACGAAATCCCCAAAGTATAAAAATATGATGACAAAATGTATATGATGACGAAATATCTTCGGTGACAAAATCTCCTCAGTCACAAAAAATATGATGACAAAATGTATTTGATGACCAAAAAACTAATGACGAAAAATAGGTGACAAATTATAACGGTGACGGAATTTCCGGTTACGAAATGCCCTAGACCAGCGTGAGACGACGTACGAAAATCCCGAAATGTTTACAATCTTAAGATAAGTTATATTAAATTCGTTATCTGTAACATTTTGTAAAACCCGAGAGGAAACTAGTCTTAATTACGAATTCAGTGGTGTTGTAATTCCGCAAGAACAATGTTGTAAATACCTAGGAGTGTATTTAAACTCCAAACTTTCTTGGGGAGAGCATGTTGATAATGTTACGGGTAAAGCATGGAGGGCACTTCACTTTATTATGAGAATCTTGAGAAAGGCTAGCCCCAAATCGAGGGAAATAGCATATCTAACGTTAGTGCGACCGTTAATGGAATACAGAACTACGTGTTGGGATCCCTATAGAATATATCAGATAAATTCCTTAGAAAGAATCCAGTATAGGGCAGCTAAATTTGTTAAAGGTAAAAGAGAAGATGGAAACGATACGATAAAAGAACTTAAATGGGAAACTTTGGAAAACAAACGTAGGAAAACTAGAATAACATCATTGTATAGAGCACATCTAGGTCAGAAAGCATGGGTAGACATAACGACTCGGTTAGAAAAGCCAACGTACTATGGTAGGAACGATCATGATTTTAAAATCAAATGTAGGAAACAGAAAACGGATGTAGGTAAATTCTCATTTTTAAATAGAACTATAAATGATTGGAATGACCTACCTGCAGCGGTCTTTGAGGGCTGTCCTCCCTTAAGGAGGTTCAAGAATAATTTAAAAAGTTGTGTATAAAGTGAAAATTAAAATTAAGGTGACATTCAACATTTAATTTTTTAAGGTGACATGTATTTATCTAGCCTGACGAGTTTACTTCCTTGGTTTGAATTGTAAATTATTTAAAAATAGCGTGTAAGAGGGCCTTAGACTAGAAATGTTTAGTTTAAATGTAGTTCTGTTTGTAAGTATGCATAAGGATGTAATTATTTGACTTATTTGAACTGTTGTATCAGTGAAGCGAGGTGAGTCGGTGAAGTTATGGTTTTACAGTGCAGTGAACAGTTCCGATCAGTGATAATTTATAGCGTCAATGAAATGTGTTCTATAGTGTCAGTGAAATGTGTGCTAAAGTGTCAGTGAAATGCGTCATAGTGCCTCTACAGGGAATGAGATGAGAGTAAAGTGAAAGACTATTGAAACTTATGTAGGACCTATACATAATTATGTAGGTTGTGTTGTAAAATTAGGTATTTTATTTTATGTTTATTATTATTGTGTTAAATTGTATTGTGTATTCTTATTGTATTGTGTATAAAATTGTATATGTGTTGTAAATTGTATTGTGTATTGTAGATTTTATTGTGTATTGCTTATCATTTTATTGTGTATTGTTAATATTGTATATACCACTGCCACCGGGTGCTTGCCCACTTGCAGTGTAAATAAATACATACAAATATGTTTAATTAGGTCTACCAGAAAGGACGCAACTGCAGTGAATACTGTGAGCGAGACGTCGAAGCCTTTCTGTGGTTTAGTTGGGGTACTTTCACTGTAGGTTCGCTAGACATAAGAGAAGAGACATTAACACGGGAGCATCGGTTATATGATCGAAATTTAAACTCGGTTCTCTAGAATGGAAAGTGAACGCTGTAGTTGCTCGACTGTGT
The DNA here is from genome assembly GCF_040183065.1 of Periplaneta americana. Classification (NCBI taxonomy): domain Eukaryota; kingdom Metazoa; phylum Arthropoda; class Insecta; order Blattodea; family Blattidae; genus Periplaneta; species Periplaneta americana. Next base: position 66,330,785 of record NC_091125.1, read on the forward strand.
TACTATTCTGGGATCTTAAAGGGTTAAGTGTCACGATAAGTTTGTACATCCCTGGTGTGGGAAGTGGAAATGAGCGCAGGAGTAAATAATTATCCTGCAGTGGGGGTGTGCTGCCTGCGCACGAAACAGCATCTCCGCGATAGAGTTACTGTAATCTAGATTGCCTCGAAGAAAAGTGGGTTAGCTCTAACGAGATTCGGTAGCTCATTACCGACCTTAACGCCCGTTAATCACCGCGCGCGCCGCTTGTTTTTCTTCTGTTATTACTAAATCCCCCGAGCCGCTTTTTATACGTCTTTTGTTTATTATTTATGGCATTAAGAAGCGCTGCGCCGCGTCCAGCTGGAGAACTCATCGATAATGACGCAGTTTACGAACACAAAGAAATTAAAACTGAGTGGAATTTATTGTGAAGAAGTATGGAAACTAGGCTTAATGTATTTGCTCACGAAGCGATAAAACTGTGTCTGACTTGCAAGTCGTAAAGTTGGAGGAATGTGCACTTTCGGAGAAACCTTACTCTCAAGTTATTTCAAAACGGAGAACTCTTTGTGTAAATAGTTGTTTATTTCTTGGTTTATTGACGGCTAGACATGACGGCAAGTTTACATCTTCTTGTATCTTCCGGTTATTGAGTCAAAAACTTTCTACTGGTATGCAAGCACTAAAATTCTTGCAGAGACAAAATTACAGTTCCTTACTATGGAGTAGGGTCAATTATTAATTTAACGATTCTCTTAAAGTAGTCATAGTTAGGCAAAAGAGGAGGCAGCGAGTGAGAGGGAGACTGGAGAACATAGCACTGCAGGAACTAGAAGAAAGAATGAACTGAAGCTGATTTCTGGTGCTGCAATAAATGGCAGAATCAGTTTGCCAGAGGAAACTACCATCCAAAACTTGTTTTGCAGCTTCCTCTTTTCGAGGGACCTCCTGAGGATGCAATATTCTGCTAACATCTTCAAAAGGTAAAAAAAGGGCAAACCGATGAAGATAGGAAGAATGAAAAGAAATTCATTAGGGAAAATACGGAAGGAAGGAAGCAACGCTATAAGAAATTAAACAAAGAGGAAAGATAGTCTAATGAAAAAAAGGAATTGAGCAGAAGGAAAGAAATGTGGAAAGATGTGAATGGAAGAATAAAATATGTAAAGTGAAAGAAGACAGGAGGACCACCACCACCACCATCAGTACCACCACTGTGTCCACGCCTGTATCAGCGCCTGGCCGCGAGACCAGGTCGCCCGGGTTCGATTTTCGTTCGGGGCAAGTTATCTGTTGAGGCTTTATCCGTGTTTTCCCTCAACCCAATATGAGAAAATGCTGGGTGACTTTCGGTGCTGGATCTCGGACTTATTTCACCGACATCATCTTCAGCTCATTCAGACGCTAAATAACTTAAGGTGTTGATAAAGCGTCGTAAAATAACCTACATAAAACCCCACCACTGTCATCATCATCAACAACAAGAAAATTTCTCTCTTTGACCTGGTTTTGTCGTGGTTCTTGTGGAAACTATACATAATTACATTCATTAGTAGCAGATTCCCATGGTCGTATGGTTAACATGGCTTCGCTCTATATACAAGTTATTAAGGGAAAGGAGTCTAATATTTTGAGAGAAGGTACTATTCTTAAAAAAAAAAGAAAAAAGTCAAATAGACATGGGTCCTAAACTTGATAAAAAAATATGGTTTATTTAACAACGCTCGCAACTGCAGAGATTATATAAGCGTCCCAGGTTTAGCCGGAATTTTGTTCCGGAGAGTTCTTTTACATGCCAGTAAATCTAATGACATGAGCCTGTCGCATTTAAACACACTTAAAGCTATCGACCTTGGCCGGGATCGAACCCGCAATCTCGAGCACAGAAGGCCAGCGCTATACAAACTTCGCCACCCAGGTGGATTACGCGCTCTGTTACAACCTGCTCATATTATATTACAGTTTGTGTATTTATATTTCAATTTTAACATTTTAACTTGTATAATAGTCTACACATGTATAATATTGTTATTTTAGCGATGTTTTAAACTTATATTAACTTATGACATATGCATGCACCTTGTTTTATAATGGTTCATATTGAATTTGGTTATACACATGTACACTTACACTTCAACAGTTTCATTAATGTATTCCTTGGCATGTATATCTGAAGATGACTCAATCGAGTCAACATTCATATTTTAATCAAATGTGTACAAATAACTTTGTTATTTTGTTCCTATATAGATAAGCATAGACGGACCCTTATACTCGTATTTGATTTATTAAGATTATAGCTTATCGGATATCCACTATGGCATTTAAAATTATCGATGTTTTCAATTTTACAATGTTTTGTATTTTCGAATGGGGTTAAGTACCTATCGGTATGGTGGTGGAGGGTCACAAACAAATGTTTCGTCCAAAAGTGGGTCGTCCCTTCAAAACGTTTAAGGACCACTGATCTAGAAGATAATGATGACACAGAATACCTATAAAACGGCTATTAGACAGTTCATTCATTCATTCATTCATTCATTCATTCATTCATTCATTCATTCATTCATTCATTCATTCATTCAATCCCATAGATCTTACATGAGCAATGAAGCTTTAAGATGTGGAACAAGTAAACATTTTACAATATTACAATTACAAATTTTACAAATTTTTACAATATTTTACAATTTTTTAGTTTTACAATTTAATAATTTTCTACAATTTTTTTACAATTTTCTGCATTTTTTTGCAATATTTTGGCGAAATGTCGTGAGATGAGGTGAGATCCGAGGATTCGCCAAAAGATTACCCGGCATTTGCCTTTTGCTTGGGGAAAACCTTGGAAAAAACCCAACCAGGTAAGCAGATCAAAGGGGTGAAATGAAGCGATGCCGAGGACTCTCCATAGACCATCCGGCGTCAGACCCACGGCTGGGGAAAATCTCGAAAGAAACCATTCAATGAGACCAAAGGGGGATCCAACCCAAGCCCGAATGCAGCTCCGGATCAGCAGCCCAGCGAGTCTGCCGACTGAACTACATCGATGGCTCTACTAAAAATATACAATACATAGCCAATCAGATTATTAATTTACAAACGCAAACGATCATTCATAAGTTGAAGTCGACCTGGTTGGCGAGTTGGTATAGCGCTGGCCTCCTATGACCAAGGTTGCGGGTTCGATCCCGGGCCAGGTCGATGGCATTTAAGCGTGCTTAAATGCGACAGGCTCATGTCAGTAGATTTACTGACATGTAAAAGAACTCCTGCGGGACAAAATTCCGGCACATCCGGCGACGCTGATATAACCTCTGCAGTTGCGAGCGTCGTTAAATAAAACATAACATTTCATAAGTTGAGCTATAAGCTATGTATAGACCTAATACAAAACAAGGGTAAGTTAATTAAATTGATAATACATATCATGCAAACTACTTCAAATTACAAACATAAACAATCTATCAATAGAGCTATACAGATTACTATTCAATTTAAAGCAAATACAATTCATCTGCCAAAACTATACAAACATATACAATACAAAGTAAGCAGATTAATTCAATTTACAAGCATACTTTCATTAAGCTATACAAATTTGTACAATTAATATTAAGTAGAACTGGTCAACCAGTGTCCAAATCCGTGTAATGATAATGACAAGAAGAAGAAGAAGAAGAAGAAGAAGAAGAAGAAGAAGAAGGTCTGTCTTCCGAACGTTGTGATTCCCCTTTTCCATCACCTGCAATGGAAAATATGCTAATGTACACATATCGTAATATCTTAGTGATCCTACTTTGTCCAGCTTCCCACTATTGGAAACTTCATATCCTATACTTCGATAGCTTTTTTCGTCCAGTTATTGTTTTATACTTTGTATCCGGGTTATGTTGACTAAGTTGGATATTGAATGAGCCTATACAGAGCAACTATTCGATGAACCGGTGCTTGTATAGTATTTTAAACTAGTTTATAGACAGATACACGCTACTAATGTAGACGTAAATACAATTAAACTCCAGTTTTATATTACAGAATATCATAACAAAGCAATAAATGAGTTTCTTGTCAAATAATATTTCCTACAAGTAATCTGGAATACCAAATGAGGTTGCGAGCTGGCCCTGAATTTTGTCTTACGCAAGAGACAATTTTCTAGGAGTAGAATACCTGCACCTGTCAAAAAATAATAATATTTCCACATGCCAGTGCAACAGTTAGAATTAATGCTAAGTTCAGCGGAGGTCTGGAAGACAAGTGCCTTTACCTCTCTGTGAAATATTACGTGTCTAGTACATGTACCTGGGCTGCTAATTAATGTTTGTCTATACTACTTTCCATCCTTGACCTCATCTCATCTAGTTAACGTTTCATTTCGTCTCATTTTACTTCTCTATAATATCTTATCCTCTTCTTTTACATACCCTTTTTTATTTCGGAAATTGGTCTACTTATACCTGTAACTTCCACGCTCATTCTAACATTATTATTTTACTTATTTCTTGTTATTTTTACTTGCGTAAAGTATATTTACATTCAACATAACAAAGCATGTAAATCCGTAGGACACCCAATGTGGCAACTCATAGGAAGGTTAAGCACAGCTACTAGGAAGTAAACACAAAATTACGTGAGAATATGTATGATTGCCATAGGAACATGCAAATCTCGTGTGGTTAATGTCTTATCAACAGGCTTCGGCCTAGGGACACACAGTAACCAGTATGAGGTTTAGAGTACACGGAGTATAAATGACGTCATGACCCGTGTGCAGTCACCCGACTGCAACAGCACAGATGGGTCCGTAATGTGCATTACCGTTGTGTGTAGGCCTATTGCTGCTTGGCTGCGGTACGCGTAACAGGCTTCGGCGTAGGGACACCTGATTGAAGGTTACAACTCACGTTAATACTTTAATGGTAGACATTTATTGTCTACACTATGTACTGGATATACAACATCTGTACAGGGTGACATATATTTTGTGTCGTACTGTGACGGACTATGTACATGTTAAGACTCGAAGTAACGGCGCTCTCCACCTCCCACTCCACTCGACCAACAGAACACTATCGCCCGTGCGTTCTGAACTTCTTGCGTTTCTGTGCCCAGGACCGAAGCCCGCTTATTAACAAGTCAACTGTTGCCGTCTACCTACCGAAGATGTTGGAACCATCTCCTCATTTCATTCAAGACAGTAAACTGTTATGTGCGCCTACGTCCATACTTCGCTTCGCGAAGATTTCTATCGAGAATAATTTGTAATCTCAACCTACTTGTTTCACACATGCACTTATTGTGTTTGTATACCACATAAGTAATAGTTTTCTACGTAACTCTGCTTAAAAACATTACATGCTTCCTTCCTATTCATCCATCAGCTTTGAACTATTGTGGCTTCGTAACAACTAGATCTACCCAACTTTGACTCAAAACCAGTAGATACCACCCGAATTCTAATGTACCGGTATCTGCAAGACGATAAACCTCAATAGGCAAACTCATTTTCAAATAAAATTCTCTTTGGCTTCTTAGACTGGCCTGCCTTGCTGACATATTTTTCGAACATTTGAACACTTTGTCTGCAAGGTTAAGATGTTAACATAATAACAGCCAGAGATAAAATCGACGAATTTGTAAGGAAACGTGATATCTCGCTGACATTACTTGGCAAAAGAAATTTGATTAATTCCCAGTGTATTAAAAACTCGTAGAAAATGTAGTTCCTTTTCGTATGATATGACAAATACTAAGTTTGTTTTTTCAGAAATGCAATTAAATTTGCACAATTTTAAATGTAGTCTTTTGAGTATTTTCCGTAAGAAACTAAAGCAATTATGACAGTCACAGATGGACACTGAATCCGTTTTTTTAAACATTTGCGTTCAACTGGCTGAAATTCCAAAAGCATGTTAACGAAAGGCTCATCGAAATGTGTACATATTGATGGAATGTTTACATTATAATTTTATTTTCGCAGAGCGTAGGCTAATTATGAATCGAAATAATGCAAGATTACCTTGAACTTGTAAGAAAAAAAAAAGCCCTTACATTTTTTGTAGCATTTGCAAACTCGTATTTATGCTAAATAAGTTTCTCGCCTATGATTACCATCAGAAAAAAAAAAGCGAGAAATCTCCCTGAGCTTGAAAGTTATGGCATTCTGTGTCATCATCATCATCCTTCAATTGTTAGACCCCAGTGGATCTGTTACGATCTCTCGCCAGCGTTTCCCAGGTCTTCTTAAATTTCTTCGAACTCTTGGGACATACGACAAAATCTGCCTGGGCCATCTAGAGCGATCCATCCTCTTGACGTGTGTCTGCCACTGAAGCCTGTATTGCTGCAGATAATGGACAATAGAGTCAATTTTTAATTCCTTCAGAATATCTACGTTCCTATGATGGTCGAGAAGAGAGTATCCAGCAGTTTTTCGCATGAATCTCATTTCGGCAGTTGTTAGCCGTCTTTCGTCGCATTTTCTTAGTGTCCATGCTTCACTGCCATAAGCCAAAACTGGTCGTGCGAGAGTTTTGTAGATTTTCAGCCTTGTATGTCTTTGTACTTGGGAAGGTTTGAATGCATTGTTGATGGTTCCAGCAATTTTTAGAAATTTTGAGATTTTGTTGTCTATATCATCATCAGTGATGTATGATAGATGACAACCTAAATAGTTGAATGGATTCACACGTTCTATTAATGTGCTATTTATAATGATTTTGGATGGAACTGGATCTTTTCTTAAAAAGACCATGTTTTTGGTTTTTTCGATCAATATTTCCATATTAAATTTTGAAGCAGTTATTTGTACGTAGTGGACGGCTCGTTGCAGTTCATCTTCTAATGTTGCAATGATAACTTGATCGTCAGCAAACAGCAGAGTGTCGAGGCAAGTGTTCCGGTTGATGTGTGTAACTAACATAAAGTTCAGATGTGGGAAACTACTTAATCAAAAAACAGGTACATTTACTACATTAATTATTTATTTATATTTTAAGTTATAAATACTGAAATATTTATTTTTGTATGTCCAAAGTTATTTATGTTCCTATATACAATATACTCGTAGGCATAAATGTATGTTAATAAAATGGTTTTTCTTTTATATTATAAATCATCTCGCGACAACGCCCATCTCTTTACTCGACCTCCCTCGTCCACTTCTGTGCAGTAACGGTTAGCACGCCTGATCGTGGAACGAACGGGCCTGGGTTCAAATCCTGGTTGAGACAAGTTACCCGGTTGAAATTTTTTCTAGGTTTTCCACTCAACCCATTAAGGACAAATGCTAGGTAACTTTCTGCGCTGGACCCTGGACACATTTCGCTGGAATTATCACCTTCATCTCATTCAAATACTATATAATGATAGCAGTTGAAAAAACGTCGTAAAATAACCAATAATAATAATTTACTTGGCTCCTAAGGCGTCGTGATCCATACCTTGAAAACCATTCCTCTAGACTGATAATATTTCATTGTTCTTGGGAGACATTCTCGTGGTATCCGTTAGACATGTGTAAACAGACTATTTTTGCATTTCTGAATGTTATCTAAAACTGTAGTGACTTTTCAATCTATTTAGCATTTCCTGACTTCGTTATAATTGGAAATTTGTGGAATATTGCTTACAGATATCATTTCAGATGTCCTAATTTTATCACTTAGCCTTACTTTTAGTGTTCAGATTTCACTGTCATGCATTAATATTGGAAGAGCCACTACTTCGACTGCAAAGGTTACTCGGCGCCAAATTTCCAAATAGGCGGGACGTGACCGACAAATTTTTCTTGATGTCTATTATTAGGAATAGGGTTATTTTACGTCATGATAATGTACGACACGGCACCTGCAACTTTACTATCCTTTTAGGAGGAAGCCATGCTAAAAAGTTTATCCTTCTTTAAAACTGATGAACTTTGGATCCAAAGCCCAGCACGGTAACCACGAGACCATCGAATTTCCATCAGATTCTAACTAGGCCTATAGCTATGTATAATATTTATAGCGCACAATTTTTTATTACGGTAATTGCACATATCCACTGGCGAAGATGTTAGGAAAGATAGGAATCTAATAAACAATACTTTAAAGTTAGAAGCACTTCAACATTGCCTATTGACCAAGTATAAGAAACTGCTATATTGGATGAATAGATTGCAGAGAAACCGCAATGTGGTAACCCGGCTGGCAGACTCTGGATGCACAGAAAACTTGCTATCGATGATTAACAGCGTAGTGTCGGTAATTCTACAAACCACAAATTACTGGTATTAATGTAATGGTCACTAAATATAAGCATTAATTCATTCACAGTTTTATGTCCAAAGACAGATCTTTCACTGCAAACCCAGCATTCTTCAACCTTCTCCATTTTCCTCCTTCCTCTTAATCTGTGTATACGATCCACATATCTCAATATTGTCTGTCATCTGATATCTTATTCCGTTCACCATTTCTTCAAATGCACCTTTCAGTAGGAAGTTTCTTCTTAGACGGTGATCCAGCCAATTTCATTTTCTCTTCCTGATTAGTTTCAGCATCACCATTTCTTCCAGTGCATATTTCAGTAGACAGTTTCTTCTTAGTCAGCGACCCAAGCATTTTCTTTTTCTGTTCCTGATTAGTTTCAGCATCACCATTTCTTCCAGTGCACCTTTCAGTAGACAGTTTCTTCTTAGTCAGCGACCCAAGCATTTTCTTTTTCTGTTCCTGATTAGTTTCAGCATCACCATTTCTTCCAGTGCATATTTCAGTAGACAGTTTCTTCTTAGTCAGCGACCCAAGCAATTTCTTTTTCTGTTCCTGATTAGTTTCAGAATCACAATTTCTTCCAGTGCACCTTTCAGTAGACAGTTTCTTCTTAGTCAGCGACCCAAGCGATTTCTTTTTCTCTTTCTGATTAGTTTCAGCAACACCATTTCTTCCAGTGCATATTTCAGTAGACAGTTTCTTCTTAGTCAGCGACCCAAGCATTTTCTTTTTCTGTTCCTGATTAGTCTCAGCATCACCATTTCTTCCAGTGCATATTTCAGTAGACAGTTTCTTCTTAGTCAGCGACCCAAGCATTTTCGTTTTCTGTTCCTGATTAGTTTCAGCATCACCATTTCTTCCAGTGCATATTTCAGTAGACAGTTTCTTCTTAGTCAGCAACCCAACCATTTACTTTTTCTGTTCCCGATTAGTTTCAGCATCACCATTTCTTCCAGTGCATATTTCAGTAGACAGTTTCTTCTTAGTCAGCGACCCAAGCATTTTCTTTTTCTTTTCCTGATTAGTTTCGGCATCACCATTTCTTCCAGTGCATATATTTTAGTAGGCAATTTATTCTTAGTCGGTGACCTTGCCAATATCCTTTTCTATTTCTGATTACTTTCAGCATCACAATTTCTTCCAGTGCACCTTTCAGTAGATAGTTTCTTCATAGTCAGTGGCCCAGCTAATTCATTTTTCCCTTCCGAATTAATTTCAGTACCATTCTTTTTTCACCTTTTTATAGCACAGTATCATGTTTTATACTCTGTCCATTTCGAACTCTCCATTCTCCTCCATATCCACATTTGAAATGTTTCTAGTTGTTTCTCTTCATTTCGTCGTAACGTCCATGTTTCTACCCCATCCAATGACACATTTCGAAACATTGTTTACTTACCAAAGGTAATGTAGATACTGGAACTGTCTCAGGCTTTATTCCAAATATTTGTCGTACCTGTTTAGTAATAAGGCATCACTCGATACCATTTTTCTGTCCTTATGGGGTAAATAAAAGTCGCAAGAGCTACCTTGGTAGCTCATTTGGCAGAACTCTCACTTACGTTGATGGCGGAATAATATTTATGGTGGATAGAGGTAAGGTTGTGAGGATTTGCTTGGAATCCTCCCATTTTCCCTTGTTATTCCAACACTCGCCACAATTCCTCTTTAATTAGCTTCTCCGTTTCGTAAAATAGGGCATCTTGTTGCATGCATGTCGAGATGTATGATGAGAATTTTGTATAAATGTAAGGTATAAATTTACAAACACAAACATGTTTTGTACCGTTTTATCAATAAAGCGCATCACACAAAATTTATATTAATTTATTTCTTTAGAAATGGTTCTATTTAAAAACGTAGATTTAAACTGAGGATTTATTATTTTACCTATGCTGGAAACACACATTTTTGTGCAATGAGAAGCTATCAGGAAACTTCCAGCATAAATTGAAACACCACCCAGAGTTTTTTGTTCTTTCTGTTAAATTACTGAAAATGGACGTAACTCGTTTTGGGAGTAAGCTCTTTAATTAGCTCGAGCTATCATTTCCAAATACTGTATTCTTCTGATTTTTACAGAATGCTGTCAAGATTTCGAAAATAGTTCCATTCCGAAGAGAACGTAGTCTGTCTTACCATAGTTTGTTTAATGGACTAACAAAGTGTCTAGTTCAACGACCTGAAACCCATGAGGAAGTCTATAATGTAGTGAAATCTCTACGAAAGCTAATGAACTATGTAATGCTATTCTTCAATTTATAATTAGAGGAAATGTTATAAATTTTTTTATGAATTTTCTTTGGAATATTACGTTGAGAATATTTTATAATTTAATTTACATATTAAATTAGGATCTCTGGGCATATGATGGAAGTACATGAGAACTATGCATATTCTCTTCCCCTAGCTTCATTAACTTGCACATATAACGGATAAAATACTGCAGTTGAATGTACGGAAGACGTTTAACAATTGCAATTGAAATCTTCATGAAGACTATAAATTAAATTAAACGACATACACTCGGTTATATTTCTTCACAAGGTGTTATCATATGCGCAAATGTTTACATTATTTCATTTTGTGTTTTAATTAGTCACTTTTAATTGGAAGATATAATATAGGCACTTTCACCTAATCCCTTCATGTAGCTTCATGCTAGTGAGGGACTTTTTATTAAACTACGTTTCCCTGCTTTGTCTGGAGTGACAATTAAAGTACACAGATCGATTTGATTTATTGTTTCTCTAAAAAAATATCGGGAGATACTATGACACAATCAAATAGAATTAATAGAAAAACATTAATCAAAACAGTATGGTTTAATATGTATATGTATTTGTATGATTTAAATTGTTAAAATTGAAATTGTATTTTTTAAAGTTAATTTACTCTTTTAATTTTTTTGCTTCACTCACTTTGTATCAAATAATTATCTTTATTTGTGTTAAGTACGTGTTTAGATAACTTCCTGAGCACGAGTTTTTACTCTTTCAGGGAAGAATTAAGATGTATTTTTGTACATGTTATTTTACTAATAATAAATCAATAAATAAATAAATAAATAAAAAGACAATTAACTAAAATTGTAAAAAAGCAACACTATTAAAATATTTATGAACATTAAAAAGGATAACAAAAAGCCATTTATGTGAAGAAGCTTTGAAAACTAGCATTGTGAGCCTCATGAGATTGCTTGTTGAACAATTCAATTCCCATTAACGTTAAACCAAGCTTTGGTTTTCGATAGTCTCACTTTAAGTTTACAGTAGTTGAATCTTGATTGATAACTATGTAACTTAGATATGGGTTGATAATAATTGTTAATATTTCGCCATACTTTAAGTTAACATTGAAATATATATATATATATATATATATATATATATATATATATATATATATAGTGATAAATTTATTGATATTAGTTCACAAAAGTGCAAACTTAATAATTTAACAAAATGATCTATATATAAAAGTAGTTATACATAATAAATATACAATGTCCTAAACTAATTAATTTATCGCAAATCTCAATAATTTATTGGATCAAACTTGCACTTCCGTCTGGTTTTAGTGCATGTTTAAACCAATCGTGATAACCATTAAGACTTTAAACCTTATTTATCTGCTCCTTTTCACAATTTACTACCATAAATATTTTTAATACTTTTCTTATTTTTAACTCTACAGTAAACAAGTGTAAATCAATCTTTCCTGTTGCTCTATTTCTCAAGTATTTATGTTTAATTTTTAGGTCTTATTTTACATAATAACTTATTATTTCAAATAGGTGAGCAGATGCATTAAAATATATAGATATTTACTATCGTAACAATGGGCCAGACTTCGATTTATGTGGGCTGGACCCGGATGCGTCCTGTACTCTTAGGCACAGTTTGGCCCATTGTGCGCCCTTATATGTGATGATTGTCCAAGTTCGGCATTCATGAATCCAACGCTGACAGGTGGGCCATCCTGACTTAGCCGCTGATAGAGCCAGGTCCCGTTCGCATAATGAGAAGACTGATGGGCCCGAATCCCCAAGCATGTCCTATATCAGCCCCCAAGACTTTACCTCAACCTATTTTTACTATTGTGGATGATAGATGAAATGAGAGAGGTGGTGGAAAGTGTTGGTGCAATGATAGAACAAAACGGGAGTAACCAGAGAAAAAATCGTCTGCAACGTCTGCTTTGTCCAGCACAAATTTCACCACGACCTAGACGGGGATCGATCCCAGGCCACCTGGATGGAAGGCCAGCGCACTAGCACAGCAGCCATAGCCGCGACAAGAATAGGCCTACTCTCTGCAAAAAAAATAGAGGTCTACAATGGACATCATAATATGCCAACCCGGTTAAAATCGCAAAGCCTCTTTTCGTAAAACAAGGATCTTAATAACATTGCTTCCGTTTCTCCATGCGCCATAACAATTATATTATTTTTTTAAAATCACAACATTTATTCTTGAGATAATTCTTGGATACTAAATATTTTAGCCGTCGTGTAATAAACAAATTACTCTAGATAATCTAATGAGCTCTTCATATGTCAGTTTAGGCACAGTCTAGTATATACGGTCACGAAGCTCAATACGTAGTAAATATGCATCCACAGATAGTTGCTAACCACTAGAATCGCTACTAACGCCTCATCACAGACGATGCGAAATAGTGCCTGCACAGTCTATTGTTTCTAATACCCTCATCGACTCAAGCTTCGTGACCTGTATATACTAGACTGTGGTTTAGGGTAAAGTGTTATATCAAGAAGCTTAAAACTAAGTTCATGAACTCATGCTTTAGGATTATTAAATACAGAATTATTTTCCAAATACTCAGTTATAATTTCATAATTGTTCCTGTGATTTTGAAAAAATCCGGAACAGTAGAGATTGCCAAGTTTCGAAAGATCACCACTCTTGAATATGGTGACAAACATTTTCAGTGATTTTGAAAAAAACGCCATTTTAGAATAATTGGTTTGTACAGAAAGTAAGAGGCTCATATTGTACAACAAATCACCTTTTTGAAAAATGCAATACCAATATGAAAGACAGTCTTATAACTCCAATTTTTTAAATCATAAACAGAATTAACTACATGTTCACGCGATTTAATATGAAGGATAGGCCTTAGGGTTTCCTTGGGCTTCTGTCGTTCCTCTCAACATTACTAATTTCACTCCAACAAGACATTCATTTCATCCTGATTAGGCTATCTCTTCATTTCATGTTACAAAATATATACATTTGGTAATACAGAAAAGAGATGTCCAATCACGTTTTGCTTCTTTGTAAAACTCTTACGGCCGTAATCCGATGTCATGCTCAACGGAAGTTGTCAGTTAATATTTAGCTGTATTTCCGGTGATAGACAATGGATATCTTGTGGCGAGACTCGTTTAGCATCCGAAGGATAGCTTTGTGCTAGTCGAAGGCCTTCTAAGTAGCGTTCCACTGGCATTTTGTGATGGATATGGTGACCGTTAGAGACCTGCGTCAGTCACATCTGCGTATCTCCAGGTTTAAAAGTCACACTCACGGTTTCGATTGTTATTTCAATTCTACGTCCTGGAAATTATTAATATAGAAAACTTACTTGAATTTTCTTAATGTACAAGGACTTTCGACTTCCGCTTGGTAAGGACGCGAGCGCACGCACACACAACCACAACCACACCTTTTATTTATGATATATCTATGCGCTGTTACCTCCGATTGAGATTCTGGATTATATGTACATCTATTATCAGGCAGTACATCTCACTTGACGTTATGTGTTAGAGCAGGCATGTCCATACCCTGCACATTGTGCAGTCGCGCACATTGTGCACTGGTCTCTGTGCAACGTGCAGTTCCTATTCCCCTACCTGGAGGGAGCGAATCGGCTTGGAGGGGAGCGCGACAGGGCTGTACAGTACCTATAGTAGCAGATCAGTTTTCTTTTCAGTAACACAGATCAGTACGGGTGCTCATTGAGCTGTGATTGTGAATGTGTTATGGAAAATAAAGTGAGGAGTCCACAGATATACCGAAGAAGAGAAATCACGAATCATACAACATAACTGTTATGATGTTTTCTTCCGCCAATCGTAATTATTTTAAAGTGAAAGGCTTTCATCATATCATGTGGACCTAATAGTGATGTGAGAATTTAAATCATATTAGTAAAGTTCTCAAAATACGATATTCGCCAGCTCTTATTTCTTAATTAGTACTCTCACGGCAAGACAAACATGACAGTGATGTTGTTTTGGAGTCTGCACTAACACAGCCATCAATGGTTAGACGACTTACAACTTTTATTTGATAAGCTGATAAGTGATGAGAATTTAGTGAGGAATACATGTGAGGATCTTGAGATTGTAAGGGAAGGAAGAAAGCAACTATTTGTAAGGCGGAAAAATTTTCTGGAAAAATGATACATAATGGCGAATATTCCATCTCACGTTACTATATTATCTTAATATACTTACGTTAATAAATCTTTAAACCTGATATGAAGAAAATGTCCTCGCTTCACAGCTTGTGAAGTACTCTTTTAACTCAATTCAGTAACGCTCCCAACTTGCTAATACTTGCTCTCAACGTTTTCCAAATAAACTATATAAATTTAAATTCAAGCTTAATTTATCCAATTTATTAATAATAATGTGAATTTATATTAATATACAGCAAGGAAATGATTCCAGTGTAAAAGCCTCACAATGTCCTATTGCATGTAATTGGGAGTAAAATATTTTCTTTAACATTTGTGCACCAAAGATCCCAATAGTGCTTGACGAACAATGAAATAGTATTACTTTGAAATAATCAGTACCTACTACGTAAAATGAAATACTGTGTTCGTTTTTTGTTGTTTCGAAATTACTGCAATATTTTTATTTTCTTCAAATACTGAATACAAATTATGTAAATAAATGATTCTTTCCAAATGACTGCTTTGTGAATTGTAACTGAGTAAGTGTATTGTTTCTTGTGTTACAATTATTGTCAAATATAGACACTGACAATAATTGTGTTTTTTCCTTCTGCTAAGTATGTTTATAATGTCCTAATGTCAATTTAATTGAACACTAGAAGCGCAGAATAGATTCTTGTACATCCGTCCCGCTAAGAACTGGTAAGAGCAACACGTGAATGACGCAACCTGCACAGACCGGCGTTCCGCGCACATACACTGCACTTTCAGTGTCTGATTTTTGACATGCCTGTGTTAGAGGAAGAACAATTGTATGTAAGTTCTCTATTCTAATAATTTTCGGGACGTAGAATTGAGAGAACAATTCATATTAATATACAGCATTTAAAAATAAATGTCATAATAAATTTGTTCATAATTTAACCTTTTGATTGATTTTGTATATTTCATAATATTCTGATTGTACAAAACTGTTTATTGTCTGTATTCCCCAGTAGCATTTTTGTGGAGTTAAAAATGTTAACAACTTCTATGATGTATAATATGACTTTCAATAACATACAATCGTATACTTCGCGTAGTGTACAAAAATATTGATGGAATAACGGTCTATGTTGGCGTCCGATAGTAAATTTATGAGCGGTATTATGATGTAGCATTTTTGTTCCTCCTCCACAGTTAGTAGATTGTAACATAGACCGTTATTCTGTCCAACGAAAGCTTCAATTATTGCTATTCTTGGCAGTCTAGTGTTTCTTATTATAGTCCATAATGGACAGTAAGTTACATGTTATAACTAATTGTAAGGGTAGTCATTTATTTTATCATTTATGACGTAGAAGTTTAATAGTCTCCTTATATCCTCTGATTAAGGTTCTAGCTGATATGTACACAGGCAGTACATCTCACTTGATGTTATGTGTCGGGGGAAGAACAATTTTTTGTAGGCCTATACATCTGAAATCTGATTAGTGTAATACCTATGTAGCTAATAGACGATGTATGCATTTGAGGAGAAAGGAACTGGCCACCCTACCCCAATATCTCCTGGCCTAGTTGCCTCATAAGTGATGCCATGTTGGTATCCTTGTGAGGTTCACACCTGTCTTCAGACAGTTGACTAAACAACAACTATGCGCTGTGCACATGAAGAAACAGTGTGAAGGTTTTAAGAAACTCAGATTAAGATGGGACATTATGGATCACTTAAGTGGTATAATGTATTTTTAATTCTAAAATATATGAGGAAAAAAACTACTTTCATATGACTTGCCCTAGTTGAAGAGACGTCAGTTTAAGATGATGCCTTCTTTCTAGTGCCAGAAGTCTATTAAGTATATCGTAATCTCCATTCCAGCACTAAACACAGTTGGATGTCCTACTTTATATTTTACACGTGGATTTAAGTCAGTAGCTCTTTCATCATTAATTCTCAGTTTCTATGGGGAGTCGTAAAAGGAAGGTAATATATGTACCTAGGATGCTCCACGATTAGAAAAAGTACTGCAAAACCCTTAAGTGTAGTTATCGTTACCGATGGCCGCCACTTTTATCTGCATTTACGGGGTAGCTTCTGTTCTAGCTTGCGACATCTGTATATGAAAAGTGTAAAAAAACAAAGTTAGGCCCATCAAAAGCGAGCTAAATATCTTTGTTGTTAGTGAAGAAATGAAAATATAGCATTAAATGTCGTAATCGTTAACGATATTATTAGAGAACTGTCTAATTTTATGAGATCCGAATTGTAGCAGCCTACTACAATATATCCATAGTGTAACTACTATTGTGAACATTTTGAACGTTAGTTTACCTTAAACACTGCGCGATCTTTAAGTACCATCAATCACCATATGACCACACCAGTCACTAAACACGTGTTTGCGAATGTTACCGTAAACAAATATAAAATGAACTACTGTACGTTCATATCCGATTCTGCATTAATGCGTTTAATACTTTAATATCAAGAACGAACGTGCACTTACTTTCCTGTTGAAAGATGTTCTTTTCAGACCAACACAACATATGCTACAAGACTTGTTTTTGGTGCACTAGTTACTCTTGTCGCTGAGAATAACACGTTCGGCAAATATGATTATTATTATTCTTATTATTATTATTATTATTATTATTATTATTATTATTATTATTCTTGTTTATTTGTATTTGTCTCTAATTTTAATAATTATTTGTATGCACTGTTTTTGTTATTCCTTCTTCATTGTAAATCTTGTGCTAACTTTTATCTTGTGCTGAACTGTTATTGGCCCCAGAATGTTGTACAACACAATACATATTAGTAAATAAATAAATTATTAGTATTATTAGTGGTAATAATCCTAGTAGCAGTAGTTATCCTAGTAGTAGGGGCGGTAGTTGTAGTAATGGCGGTAATTGTAGTAATCCTACTAGTAGTGGTGGTAGTTGTAGTAATCCTAATAGTAGTGGCGGTAGTTGTAGTAATCCTAGTAGTAGTGCCGGTAGTTGCACTAATCCTATTAGTAGTACCGGTATTTGCAGTAATTCTAGTAGTAGTGGCGGTAGTTGTAGTAATCCTAGTAGTAGTGACGGTAGTTGTAATAATTCTAGTAGTACTAGTAGTAATCCTAATAATAATGGCGGTAGTATTTAATCCTCCATTTTCGCATGGATTCTTATGCATGAAGTTCAAGGGTATTAACATTAAATGCATTTTATTCATAGTTCGCAAACTAGCCAAAAGTGCTAGCTGTAGTCAAAATAATTCCATTCTCTATCTCTAAGTATTATAATACGATATTTTTTTGGGCTTCTGATGAATTTTGTATGCCTTTTAACCAGTAAGGTGAAATTTAATTTGCTAGGGACCTTAGTTTGATTTGTTAGGCAGGATTTTTCACTTTTAAAAATAAGTAAATAAATAAATAAATATTATTACTAAATAAATATTATTATTATTATTATTGTTATTGTTGTTATTATTGTTATTGTTGTTATTATTGTTATTGTTATTATTATTATTATTATTATCATTATTATTATTATTAAGTACTTGGGCTGCAATATTACATATGAAAAGGATGAAAATTTACAGAACTACTTAAACAGATTTAGCCAGATGTGCGAAACAATAAAATGGACTTTGGCAAGAAAAGCACAAAAAGACACAAACATTAAGTTTTATAATATTATAGCATTGCCAATGCTGACTTACAAGTTGGAGAATTTAAATAATGAAACATAGAGTCGACAGAAATAAGATTTCTAAGAGTGGTAGCTGGACACACACGACGAGATGAAGATAGGAACCTCACAATATGAGAAGAAGTAAACATTTTTAATTGGGAAGAATTTATTAGTGACAGAAAGAAAAAATAGAAGGATCCCATTTTACGAATAGGTCCGGAACGATTGACAAAACAAGTGATGTTGTACAGACCATTTTGGAAGTGTGATGTGGGGAGTCTAGAAGAATTTTGTGTGACAGGAACAGACCTTTGGTTCACCTTGATGATGATGATGATGATGATGATGATGATGATGATGATGATGATGTTTACTACCATTACTACTATAGTTCGAAGTCATTGACGCCCATTGTTAGTAAATGTGCTTGGTTATATTACAAGAAATACTAGACACTTGTGGGGGCATGATGCTAAATGTCTTCTTATGGAAACACAGAACAAACACAAACCAAGAACTAATCTTACTACATCATTTTTAAAAGGAGATAAATTTCCAATTCTCTACTGAAAATTGAACCCGAGACCGCTGTAGCAGGAAGCTCTTACCACTTGAGTCACAACAGAGGACAATTAGAGTCATTAAGCCGGTACGTAAACAAAAATGGCGAGGTGAATGGACCGTTTGAGAATGGAGTGTCTTCCTTGAACCTTTTGCCTCGTAATTGCGCCTTCACAAATCGTCGGCTAGGCCTATTCTGCCCACGGCTGGCCCTCGAGGAACCAGAACGTGATGGCCTCGCGGACCTGGTCACTGCGCCCAGGGGTGCGATAACCTCTAGCCAGATATTCAACTGTCGGTACTTTGAAATGAGCAAAAATAAGGTTAACTCAGTTATGGACCAGTAGATAAGTCTTCAGAATCATATATGAAGTGATGAAATTATACGATTACAAATACATAAACAACGCACTGAAGACTGACTGGCATCTGTGCCCGCGGTCGAACGGTACGAATTCGCAAGGATACAAGCGAAATTTTGTTGGCAAAAAACGGCTTTTTAACACCTCTGTATGTACTATTATTTCCATGCTAACACTATAATCTTGCCTTTAAAGGGAGGATGCAGCAATAGCGATTTACTCAACAAGAATTTTCTTGTGAGAAATTTAAGACAAGACATTCAGAAGACTATCTACCTTCGTTTTCAGGTGAAAAGGAAATCCTCCATGTTGGGGTCATCATAAATGGCTAAATCCATTTTATAAGACCATAACTTTCAGCAGAAAGTAAGAAAAAGTGGGCAACTATAGGGCTTTCAAAAGTCGCGAAAGATTTGATAGTCCGCTATTTTTGTTCAAAAGTGAGTTTATATATACATTAAATACAGTTTTATTCATGAAAAAATTGAGTTTATTTTCGCATAAACTACCATTTGAGTTCTTTTCCTACAGCAAATGAAATAAATAAACAGCAATTCAAAGTATTATTGCGTTGATGGTTTTTTTTCAACTTAATGCTTTAAAATAATGGTTTTGTCTCTATAAATGCGAATTGGCCTTATTCAATGTCAGTATGAATGTAAGAGAGATTGTTAAAACGCACTGTGAAGACTCTGAACTCTAAATGAAAGCAATTGAGGTATGCACCTTGCAATTTCTCGTCATTGTGGGGGCTTATAAGAAAATTTGAAGAGACCGGTTCCTTGGGAGTTAAAAAAAATTGTAATATATTGTAGTCCGTTGAAGTTTTACAAGAAGTTCGAAAAGTAGACAAAATTCAGAACACATAACATGCAGTGTAAATCAAGTTACGAGGCCACAGTGATAAGTAGGCTAGACGGCGGGCTTGGGATACCTTTACTGCGGCAATAGGTTGATGCACAACGGAGCTTAGACATGTGACGTTACTCTCGTAGGTACATTTTATTAAGAACGCAAAATGATCTGTCAGCCGTCCTGTTGCTCGCTGTAGGAACCGAACCTAAGCCAGTAGAGTACTGTGCGTAGTCATAGTGAACAGTGTCGAGGTTGTTTGTCACAGTGTTTACGTGTAAGTAGAGCGTCTCGTTTAGGCACAGTGAAAACGTAAAGAAAGTGCAGGTAACGTGTGGGAAAGGACGAGCCTTACGATAAACACGACGTATGCACAAGGTTTTAGTTACAATTAATTATATTAAGTAACATTAATTGACATTATATTTTCTAAAAACACACAAAATAAAAGAATACAAATTGCATAACATTATCATATACACATTTTAACAAACAAGGAATTGTAATGTTGAAATAATTCAATATAACTAGAGGATGGAACCGGGATACTTTAGCAATCAATGTACGCAAGCATTGACTATAGCTTTTATATACTCGGTACTGGGCACACACTGCGGATATAAACAAAGGTAGTACAGTCTGATTATGATTAAAAATAAAGTACATGAATACATTCCTTATACATGCAAGATTCCGTCTTCTTCGGTTTCGTTGCCGACATTACAAAATACATCCGAAGATTTGCGAACTGAAACGTCCTGCAGCGATCTCTCAAACAGTTTTTGTATTTTGAGAACGGAAGTTCTACATCACAGGATGTCAATGATGAATGCAAATAATACGACTGGTGTTTCGACATTGCACTTGTACACGTTACCAAGTACAGTAGAGCGTCTCGTTTAGGCACAGTGAAAACGTAAACAAAGTGCAGGTAACGTGTGGGAGAGGTCGAGCCGTACGATAAACACGAGGGATGCACAAGGTTTTAGTTACAACATTTATGGCGGAGCATTAATTAAAATTATATATTTTCCAAAAACACAGAGAAAATTATAATCTTGCAAACTGGAAATACATTCAGAATTTAAGGAAGGCGATAAAGCACATCGTGTCAACTTCGCTTTACAAACTGTACCAGAAATCCAAGTAAACCTGGAACGACCATTGATAGACGAATCGCATTTTAAGTTATATAGAGGTGACAGAATTTGACCCACACATACTCTAAACGCTGTCGCTGGAGAATAACTATCGTACATAATGAAATATCCCCTCCCCGGAGAAGGGCCCGCAGGTAAGCACCGCAGCTTTAGTCTTATTGTGCAATGATTGTTGAAGTTCACTTATGATAGCTCTTCAATTGCATGATTCACTTTATGGTGCCATCGTATCGATTCAGCCATAGCATCCAGTTCCTCCTTCCTGATCGATGCATCTGTTCGTAATTCATGTGCCTGAATCTGCTGCTTCTTCAACCAGAAGACCATGTTGGCGTCGATTCCACGATTCGCGAAGGCGCTATCTACCCGAGGGAGCTACATTCCTCCTACCCAACCGCAGTCCGTTTATTGAGGCCCCTGCGGCTTCTCTGGACATGTGCAGCTCCCGCAGACAGATGCTATCTGTAGGCGAATCTCGTAACGACGTCCGCCATGTCGTCTGGTCAACCCGTAATTATTAATATAATTAATGAAATGATATTAATGAAGGCGAAATGAGTCCGAGGTCCAATGCCGAAAGTTACCCAGCAATTCTACTTCGAGTAGTTGAGGGCATATCTCGGAAAAAAACCCAACCAGCTAAATTGTCCCAACCAGAATCTGAACCCGGACCTGCTAGTTTCACGGCCAGGCAGGCTAACCATTACTCCATTACTCCACATCAGTGGACTATGATGAAAAGTTATTTTTGGTGTAGTTTCACATCACATTCCTTCATTGGACAGAATCTTTTGGGGATGAACAAGGAGTCAGAGTGACGATCAGTGAAAATCGGTATTTAATAATGCTACAAGATTAAGCGGCACCACAATTGGAAACGCAATATATACTTTATATTCATATATGAAGACCTCACAGTCTTCATTGAATAATCAATGACTATATGTAGTCATACATGTAAATACGTACCTATTATTGGAGAAAAAAGCGTTCCGGCATCGGGAATCTTCTCTTTAGTATCATAAATGGCCTACAAACTACATGATGCAAAGAAGGAGAATTCAGCCGACACCGTGAATCGGGGTGTCGGCATAACTCAGATGGAAAGAGCTCTGAAAGCGCAAAGCTGAGTGGTCCTGGTTTCGATTTCCGGTGACGGAACAAATTTTTCTCCAATAATGGGTATGGAAACATGATCTTTATGCAAGACGGTACTCCATCTCACATTTATGATACCTTTGAAAGAACTACTGAGAAACACTTTTTGAAAACGCATCATAAACAGGCATTTTCGGAACCTCTGGTCTCCTCGATCATCAGAAATTCATCCTATCGATTATTTACTATGGGAATTTCTAATAGGAAGGCATTTTCTTCGATTCCCTGCTGCTACTACTACTTAAAAACTGAAAGAAGTAATTACTCAGGAAATATAGGATATTTCGCAATATTTTCTGCAGTCATTTCTAGAAGAACGGCTACAAACTACTTGACTGTCGATGACTTCTTTTGATAACCATTAGACCGTTGGTAACGGCTATACCTTCGACTTCTTTTGGCAACCACTTGACCGTTGATGACTTCTTTTGCCAACCTCTGTACTGTCGAAGACGCGTTTTGGTAACCGCTTGACCATCGACGACTTATTTTTGTACCAGATTTATGTCAGAAAGCATTTAGTCAACGTTTTCGCCAGCGATTTGCGAGAAAGGGAAGTACAGGGGAAATAAGACGCTTCTGATGTGAGGTGTAAGCCTTCAACTCTCAGCGATTGTTGTGAACACTAGAACTTGGAGTAAAACATTGCTCACGTCATCTAATGTGTAGCATTGCAAAACCTTGGTGAATTATGAATTATCAAACAAAGGAGATCTCCCGCTTATCGACACACCCTGGCTTTGCACGGAGCGGTAATTTATGATGTATATGATAGATGCCATTTTGAATAGCTGCAACATTAACATAATTATGCGTGTGGTGTGTAATATTACGAGGAGACAAGGCTCGGGCAGATGAGCCCACATGACTTATTAAAAGTAGTGGCGGAGTGCCGTCGTGACCGGTTCCCAAATAACCGTGATCGACGCTTCTGAACACGCCCTTGGATTTAACACGAGGCTCCTATACACGATGCTCACGGCCTTCTAGAACATCTTAACAGCTTATCGGCATTCTACATCGCAGTTTGTTGGGTACGAAAGCTTTTCAATATACACGTTGTGTGTTGTATCATGACTGCATTTCATCATGTTTAAATTAGACTTTACTTTCTCATTACACAAACTGGCAAAAAAAATGTTGCGATGCTGAAGAAATTGATTCCGGTATTCTAAGGAGATTACACGATATCATTGTTAAAGAAAAATCGTCTGATGTATGTGCTACTTATCTTGTCTATCTCTAGTCTTTTCCATCTATACTAGATCGTCTCAAAAGTATTTTCCTGTAATGATCGGTTTCATCAACAGGGGTTAAAACTTAACTTTGTGTTATACAGTTTTAACTCCAGATTTCACTAAAATTCTGTTTCATCAACAGGAGTTAGTTTTAACACCGGGTTAAGTTTGAGGTTAAGTTAACACCTACTTTCTGTTGTGTTAAAACTTTAACTTGGGACTAAAAACGAAATGGCTGTTGTATATCATGTTTTGACACGGAATTGCTCTATTTAGGTATGTTACATGGCGTTCTTAACATAGAGAGGGCTCTGAGATATGTTTTTTCAGAATTCACATGAGTAACAATTTCTGATAGATACATATAGATTGTCGAAGGTCGTGTTCAGTAAGATTGTCGAAGAAATTCATGAGAAGATAGATTGCACAACGGAAAGAAACAGACCTCTTTCTCTCGTAAGGTGCAGGTACTATTAACATTAAATATTATGCCACATGGTCTTTTCTTATAGTGGCTGAAAATAATGTTGGAATCTCAAAATATATCGTTAGCAGGATTTTCTCTAAGATGTCTGCAGCTATAGCTTCAATGAGACAAGGTACTTACGTAAAATTTCCTCCAGTTGAACTTCCACATATTATTAATGACTCCTATGAAATGTACTATTTTCGTAGTGTTTAGGGTGGTCTAGATTGCACATATTTAAAAATCCAATATCCAGGAGGCAACAGAGCGAAAATATATCTTCAATCCATCTGTCCTATTGCATTCTACAATGTCTTTATATTATATTGTGGCTAATTCGATTAGTACAGATTTTTCTAGCGCTGAAAAAAAAGTAAGTTTCTGTTTCTCTTCATAACCTGTTCTATTTTCTCAGTCACTGTTATTATGCAGCTGTGGAAGAAAAGAAAACAAAGAATAGCGCAACAAAGTTCGTTCATAAAAATGAATTGAGGACACAGCCTTCTACATTGGTACTTTCTCACTTTCCTGCGAGGATTGAAGTGGTGTCAGCTACCTGCCGAAAAAGTTTCGTGAAAAACTCCATTTGTAAGAATGAGTTAAAATTTTAACCTGAAGTTCATAAACTCAGGATTAATGTATATTTAACCCCTGTTGATGAATCCGGGCCTAAATGTTGTACTTACTTGTGTTTGAGGTCTGGGCAACGGACTATTAAATTTGTTCGTATCTGTTGTTGGTATTATTTTGAAAATATTTTACTAAACATTTAACTGTACATATACAGGACGTTGTTTATATGTAGTATACAGCACCTATTGTCTTCAGCTTCTTATTGGAAGTGTATAATGTCACAATGACTGTTCGAATTTTCTGATTTCTCTTTAAAAAAACACACATTGTACAAATCAGTAGCTGAAGAAATATTGTATGCGATGTGAAAGGTGAAGGGGTCGTTAGTAATAAGACATTAAACTGGTTTAAGCAATTCAATTATAGAGGCCTAAACCTTGAAAATAAATCTCGCTCAAGAAGTCTATCTATTCTAGAGAATGAGGCTACATCCACCTATCTGGAAAAGCAATCACTGATCAGTAGCAGTTTTGGTACTTCTGTCACAATCTGTCGCCAGAAACCTTTTAATTTAATCTTTGTTCTAGCACTGGTATTATTATGAAAATATGTGAACACCTTGTGTTTTTGGGCGATTATGAAATCTTACTTAAATCACACTTCAAGTTAATTGAAATTCAGCTAAAGGCTGCTTCAGAATCAACCGGGAACGGAAACGACAACGAGAACGGTAATAATGTTAAATATTTTTAAATGTGAGCATTCACAAACAATGAGAAACTTGCCGGAGCTCGGGAACGATAACGTGAAAGTTAGTTGCAAATGCTGACATTTAAATACATTTATTTTAACAATATTTCCATTCTCGTACTCCTTGTCGTTTCCGGTCCCGGTTTATTGTGGACCAGCCTTAACTTTTACATCCGTGTTCCCCTAGAAGAGAGACTACCATGCAACTGTGTTTTGTTGGTTAAGTTCTGTCGAGACCATTAGGCCTACACAAAACTCTGTATATGGAATATTTAATTTTACGCTTCGTTTAAGGGAAGAGTAAACAAGATATTTTTTCTTGCTGAACGTGCAGAAACAAGACAGACAGCATAATGATCTTGTCTCTACAGACTCATTACTCACAATACTGCCAACATCCGTTATTTTTAAGTTCGTTTAAATCAGTCGTGAATATTGCGTTGTTATCCGAGAATAATTTTCACGCTGTATTGGAATTTCTGTGTACTTATGCCTTGCCATGTCTTAACTCATAATTCTGGAACCAATCGGGCTGGCATATGTACTAGTGTGATAAATTCGGGCAAGCTATTAAGACTCAAAGAGAATAAAACCTTTATTTATAACTTAGAAAGTTGAGAGGCTACTTCTAAATGAACTTAAATTCTTCATTAGTTTGTTAATATTACAAATCATATTTATGTTTTTAGATTTTTATATAATATAGGAATATTCAATAGAATTGTTACAATTTGACATATTTGATCTATAAATAGAAAAAAAATGTAAAGTTTCGAATGATATATTTATTCTGACGTCATTCGCGACACAATGAATGAATGTATGAAAGAGGAAGAGGGAAGGAATTATCAATTAAGTGGTTTTTTTTATTGGGTTATTTTACGACGCTTTATCAATTAAGTGGTACACGATGATAATCAGTTTCTTGCAAGAGTTCTTAGGACTTGCTCCTAGCCTGGAGGCAATTTGTATCATTTCGTCCACACTGTCCCATTTGGGACTTGAGTAAATTTTGTAGAGTGAAAAGACCTTCTACTAGTAGAACGTTAAGTGGTTGGGCAGTTAAGTACCCAGAACAGCATAGACAAAAAAAAAGTGTAAGATTAACTATTAACTTCGTGGCTCAGTTTTCTACGCGGCCTGTTCGTTCCAATCTCCATGTAATGGCCCCCGAACAGTCATTCATTTATTCATTTCGAAATGGTTCTCTCCTTCATACAATAAGTTAATTCCATTTTCGACCTTTCTTCTTCAATATTCTCCTTAGTTCCTTTAAAGGAACTGTGAAAAACGGAGTGAGACAAATGACCAACAAGCGTTGAGCTCGCATAAATTATTTCTCATAGTCCCACATTCCCTTGTCAAGACGCGCGATCTTTTAAACATTTTTCTCTCATTTTCTCTTCTTTTATTGCATCATTCTACACAGTCCGTGTCGCTCCATTATGTAATTATTGGATTGAGTGCATTCATCCTGCCTGTGGTACTACTATTTATTTAATCCTTAAATTTATCGTTACATAACCTAAAAATGACGTACCAAGAACAAAAACACTTCAAGCACTTCAAGGAATTTCATAAATTTCCTGTCACTTTTTAGAGAAATTACGGGTGCGTTGTTAAAAGTTATTATATTAAATGAAATACTTGAGAAGATATGCTCTTCTCTAACGGTATGATCACTTACGTTATATTTTGCCTTTCAGAAGTGCTTTTCTGTCCACACAATTGTGTCATACAATGTATCATATGCGTAATAAGATAACTGTTTCTTTTCTCTTTCAACACAAACGCTGCTGTTCCTTTACGATTTCCCTGTGGCGAACTCCTATCCACGTGGTCACTGCGCTCACGAATTTTTTCTCTGGGACACCTGATGTGCCTTACACACGAAACATTAGAGCTAACGGAGGAGGATCTCATGGCTGTTAATAGACGAGGTCTGCGAGAAAATATTAAACACACCAAGCATTTTTGAGAGAGTGCGACAGAACAAGTTCCGTTTGCTCCAAACTATATATTTCTTTTTGTGATAGGTTTTTTAGCAAATGCCTCGAGTGATACAAAAATAATATTCCGAGAAAACTTGACCTATGATTACTGTGGCTGTCAGATAGTGGCAGTCGTTCCGAAATTCTTCCTTTGACCAACACAAGTACATGCAGCAGTACGCGAGCAGAGACGCATGTGTGAAGGCGAAATATATAGAGCGATGCGCGAAGTATGGTTCGCTCTTTAGGAATAAGTTCTGTAGATAATTTTAAGAAAAAAATGTTATACGAACATAAGTCCGATGAACAATATTTAAGGAGCTATAGGCTATTCGTTACTGGTGACACCTACCTGCAAGTCAGAGGGAAAAGAAAGCGGACTGGGAAGTTTCTCTCCTTCTCTACGCTTCCACTTGTAGCTAGGGAGCTCACTCACCCCCACATTGAGATTCTTACTATACTCTACGGCGCAAGCATGAATTTGGTTTCACGAACTAACGAATGGCTTATACAGCTGTTCGAATCCTAAGAAAATGGAATCACTTGTGAGCAAAATGAAAGGAAATCAATTAAAAATATACAGAAGTACTATTGAAAAATGATGTATTAAACAGGAAATAACTATACATTAGTTTGAAAGCATATTCTGAAATATTTCTCCTTTCACTTCAACGCACTTGGCAGCACGGTATGAATGGCGCGGACTGCATTTCGTAGCTTGGCACGACTGGCGTTCACAATAGGACTGACTGACCTACTGACTGGACTGACTGAAAAATGACTGATTGGGTTGACTGGAAAATCATTGGCTGGACTTACTGAAAAATGATTGGCTGGAGTAACTGATCGATTGACTGAACTTACTGGAAAATGACTGATTGGATTGACTGGAAAATGATTGAATATACTGACTGATCGATTGATTGGACTTATTGACTGGACTGACTGGAAAATGATTGGCTGGACTGACTGATCGATTGACTGGACTGATTGGAAAATGATTGGCTGGAGTGACTGACTGATTGACTGGACTTATTGACTGGAAAATGATTGGCTAAACTGACTCATCGATTGATTGGACTTATGACGACAGACTGGAGAATGATTGGCTGAAGTGACTGATCGATTGATTGAACTTACTGACTTGACTGATTGGAAAATGATTGGCTGGAATGACTGATCGATTGACTGGACTTACTGACTGGACTGACTGGAAAATGATTGGACTTACTGACTGGACTGACTGGACAATGATTGTACTTACTGACTGGAATCACTGGAGAATGATTGGCTGAACTGACTGATCGATTGATTGGACTTATGACTGGACTGACTGGAAAATGATTAGACTTATTGACTGGACTGACTGGAAAATGATTGGCTGAAGTGACTGATTGATTGAACTTACTGACTTGACTGACTGGAAAATGATTGGCTGGACTGACGGATTGATTGACTGGAAAATGATTGAATGGACTGACTGACCGTTTGATTGGACTTACTGACTCGACTGATTGGAAAATGACTGACTGGATTGATTAGACTGACTAGTTGAACTGACTGACCGATTGACCGATTGACTGGACTTTCTGGCTCGACTGACTGAAAAATGACAGACTGGACTGATATTGGACTGACTGTTCTAGCTTATCGATTGACTGGATTGACTGCACTGATTGATTACACTGTCTGAACTAACTTATAGATTGACTGGATTGACAGGGCTGACTGGACTGACAACTAGCTTATAGATTGACTGGACTACCTGACTGATTGGATTGACGGGACTGATCTAACTTGACTGGATTGACGGGACTGATTGATTACACTGTCTGAACTAACTTATAGATTGACTGGATTGACAGGGCTGACTGGACTGACAACTAACTTATAGATTGACTAGATTGACTGGACTACCTGACTGATTGGATTGACGGGACTGATCTAACTTGACAGGATTGAGGGGAATAAATAACCAATTGGACTGACTGGACTGAATGACTGACTGAAGGAAGGGAATATGAATTAGTCATTTATCTTGGTCTATCGCATAATTTTCTCTTTCTTACTCTTCTTAATTTGCCCTTTTATCCATCATATACACCACTGCGGATAGAGGAAGGAAATTTACCTAAACGTACACTAGAGATCTCACAAATGCGGACCTCTCAGATCATGGGATCCGCATGACTCAGAATCACCGTTGAGACATCACAGGACAATCACAACGAAGAGTATCTAGTGCCGTGAACGGAACATAAATTTCTTACATTACCCTTGCCGGGAATCGAATCTCGGACCGCTTGGTCGGAAAGCGCAAGTGCTATCTTCATAGCCCATAGCTCCTCAATGGCGGATTTCTGTTGTATAATGCTATTTAAAATTTTGAAAAGGATACGAACTCCGCTAGAAGTCATGGTATAAGCTCGCCTTGAACGATGTAAAGAGCATTGCGGGATATCGCTTTACGACAGGTTGCAGTGAGTGCCGAGAAATGTAGACAATGATGAATACCAAAAACAATGCTGACGAAGACAAACATGCATGTATCTAATTTATTGTACTTGTAACACAGACAATGAATGTCTTACTTTGTATGTATAACAGAAACTGGAGGCACTCGGACACTGTCGAGAACAGGGCTGTCAAAGTTGGTAAAAATATACCTACTCCTATGCCAACCTGGAAATAATATATTTTAACAAAATGCCACTTACCTGCTGTTTCATCGTTGGCATCATCATACTTGAGGAAGATTAGTGATGCTTTGTAAGCTGTGTACCGTACTTAAAGAACCGATTTATGTTTCTGTGTACATTAATCTTAGATGTTTACTTAAATATGGGTTGTAAGTCCAAAAACTTCGGGCGTATCCTTACGAGTAAGATCAGAAGAGACACTCTCCTAACATGTTTATAGAATTATGCTAGTGCCAACATTGATTTATGAAGCATAGGCACTGGTGTTAAACAAAAGTGAAAAGGTAGAATGAAATCAGCCGGGATGAAGTTTCTTAGTTATGTAGCTGGATATAACCGTGAGGAATATATACACAACACAGACAATTAAAAAGGTTAGAAATGGTTTCATTAAAGAAGTTAATACAAAGTAAACAGCTGTGGTATGAACCTGATATAACAGTAGTGCATATTCAAGCCCGTACGGTCTAGCGCGCGCGACGGGCAGATTTCTCTCCGCGCTCGGGATACTTCCCTTTCCCTACTAGAACGCACCGAAAGAGGAGTAGCGGTGCAAAGGTTGTCCATTCATAAGTCAAGTAGAGTCGAAAATTTTCCTTCAGAGTTATAGCTAGAAATAATTGATCGATCTGTCACATATTACACTATTGCAATGGACGTAATTACGTGGTATAATGGCAAGGACTTTCTAGGCTTTATAAGTCCTTAAACTATGGAATGTTTCCAAAAGTTCTTAGATTTGCAGCAAGAACTATTACGATTTTCACCGGCACATTGTTGTTATTGTTATTGTTGTTATTGTTACTATTATTATTATTATTATTATTATTATTATTATTATTATTATTATTATTATTATTATTATTATTATTAACCTAAGAAAGCCAAGAATAAAGGTCAAGCTGTTCGACGCTGGTAAGCTCACCATGCTTAGATTTGGTTCTTCAAATAGCATTTTACGAAACGTAATAAAACTGGTGTGAGACGGAAATCGAAGAAGCGACTCTGGTGCAATTTCATCTTAATTAGGTTTATTTTTACATAACATTGTTGCTATTATAATGGCAATGATGAAATATTGCAGCAGTTTGGGAAGTTTTATACCTGGACGTAGTTATTTTTAAATTATTCATTCCGTATTTTAAATTACAAGTAACTTGCGGTTAGTTATTCAAAATCGCATAATTATATAACATCTTCTGTTGTGAAATAATTTGATTGAATTTATTTAAGACATACAGTACACAGTTATACATGGATAAACGAAAGGATAGTGACACTTAGATGTAAACATGAAAGAGGATACCTAACAATAATAGGTGCATATGCACCACAAGAAAAAGATAAACAGGATATGGAAGAATTTTATGATCAATTACAGAAAACTATTAACAAAGTAAATCCAAATGATAATATAATACTTGCAGGTGATATGAACGGAAGAGTAGGAAATCAAATAATCCCAGGAATTGTTGGAAACAAAGGAGAAGAGGTGTTGAATAAAAACGGGAAACTGCTGATAGATTTCTGCACCTATAATGCATTGAGAATAACGAACACTTTTTTTGAACACAAGGAGATACACAAATTTACTAGGAGTGAGAGAAACAGCCGCAGTATAATTGACTACATAATTGCAAATATGAAGACAGCTTTACCCATAGAAGATACAAGAGTGTATCGAGGCAGAGAGGCGCAAACAGATCATTATCTCGTCTTAGCTAAATTAGTAATACAAACTTCCTGGAAGAAAATAAAATACAAACAAAAACCTAAGAAAGAAATATATAAAATCCATCTACTCAAGGACGAAAGTATGAGACGCCTGTATCAGAACAGATTAGATAAAATAGCTCAAGAGATGCCAATCAATAATAATATTAATTCTGAATGGGAAATACTAAAAGCAATAATACTTCAAGCTGCGGACGAAGCTCTGGGTAAAAGAGTAAAGAGATACAAAGGAAGAGGCCTGAGAATTTGGAATCAAGAAATTGCAAACATAGTAGAAGACAAAAAGAAAGCTTACTTGAAATATCTACAAGATAAATCCATAGAAAGCAAAATTGAATATAAAAGAGCATGTGCATTAGTAAAACGAGAGGTGAGGAAACTACACCGAAAAAGTTGGGAAAAATACGTTAATGAACTAGAGCATGATTTGCATGGAGCACAAGAATATGCATACGAAGTTTTAAAGTTACTAAATGCCCAGGAGAAAGATAAATTACAATTTAGCCCAATACCAGAATCAGAATGGTTAACATTTTATAAAGATCTATGGACTCAGAGTGAAGAAGAAAAGGAAGAGCATATAATAAATGAAATTAATACGGACACTATCACTTTTGATGAAATGATGAATGTTATAAAGAATTTCAAAAATAAGACGTCTCCCGGCATTGATGGTATAAATATTGAACTTGTAAAAAATGCAACACCAGCTATACTGTATAGACTTTTGAATGTGATAAATATATGTTGGACATATGGTCATGTGCCCAGAAGAGTGGAATATCGCTATGGTTATTCCAATATTTAAAAAAGGCGAAAGGAACAATTGTAATAATTATGGTGATCCAATTTTATATCAACACTTATTCTGATTTTTTGGTCATCCAGAAGTTTATATTTTAATTCTTCCGGGATTCGGTATAATTAATTACAGAGGCATCAGTCTCTCAGGACTATGCCATAAAATATATGCTAAAATAATATCTACTCGTTTAAATAAAATCGCAGAAGTATTATTGCAAAATGAACAACATAGTTTCAGAAAAAGTAGATCAACAATAGACTGTGTATTTACCATAAATCAACTAATTGAAAAGAGAAGAGAACACAATCTCGAAACTCACATGTTATTTGTGGATTACGAGAAAGCATTTGATAAAATAAATAGAACAAAACTATGGGAAATAATGCTTAGAAAAGGATATCCTCCGCAGCTAATAAGAGCCACACGCAGCCTATATTATAACACAAGAATATGTATACACATAGGAGATAGCCTAGGAAAACAAATGGCAAACATTAATGGCGGTCTAAGACAGGGGTGCCCATTGTCCCCGACATTATTTAATATATACCTGGACGATGCCATTGAAACATGGCTGAATGTTTTAAATTATAATTTTAGAGTAAACACATCGAATTTGAACTGTCTACTATTTGCGGACGACCAAGTCGTGATATCAGATTCTGAAAACCATCTGCAAAGCGCTGCACATAAATTATTTCAAATAACAAAGCTTTACAATTTAACAATTTCAAATTCAAAAACAAAAGCTATGGCTTTAAAGGTAAACAACATAAAAGGTCAAAAATTGTAATAGATTCAAAAATTATTGAGCAAGTAAGCGATTTTAAATATTTAGGTTGCAGAGTATCCTATCAGAAAAAAAATGGACATGGAAGAAAAGCTACATAAATATCAATGGATATGTGGAACTTTAAGGAGATCCTTAGGAAACAAAGTAAGGAAAGATACACACATGAAGTTGTGTAAATCAGTTGCATTACCAATACTCCTATATGGCGCAGAAACTTGGACATTAACAAAAGAAGACAGAAGAAGGCTTGAGGCCTCTGAGATGAGGTATCTGCGATCAGTAGCAGGAATTTCACGACTTGAACATATGAGAAACGAAGAGATAACAAATGAACTACAGATAGAAGAACTAACAAACTCGTGAAGGATTATCAGAGTAAATAGATGCACCACCTAGATAGGATGGAGGAAGAGCGTTTCCCAAAGATAGCTTTCCAATATCGTCCAGAAGGCAGAAGAGATGTAGGTCGCCCGAGACTTCGATGGAGGCAACAGTTCTAATTGGGGACGGAACGGGTCGATAGGCCATGCCATGATGATGATGATGATGATGATGATGATGATGATGATGATGATGATGATGATGATGAATTTATTTAAAAAGTGTAAAGAATTATTGTAACTCGAATTTATTTAATGTTTATTTTGTCCACCATTGTCTTTTAGTTATTACTACCTATAGCTACAGCAATATACTGCAACCAGGTAGCATGCGAAAAAATCGAGTTCGTTCACGCACTATTTCTTATACTTCCCTGTGTTACAAGGATTGCGGAAATCCGAATATATAAAATTCCAAGTCTACTTAGAGCTCAGCTGACTTACTAACACCCGCGGACAGGAGTTCTATTTGTGGTGAAAGAAGACAAAGTTGTGATGCTTTTCCTCTGTGTTCTCCTGTTTTCCCCTCATAATTCTAAGAACACTTTCCTCATTTCCCCTTTCATTATCATCCCCATTTCGAAATGCAGGGTACCACTTGTGTTTTCCTGACGACAAATCGATTGTCCGCTATGATGAGTTCTATGCTACTTAGATCTGTATAATATTCACCGAGACTGTCTAGATCCTTGCTTGCCTGACGGGGACATAACGACTCCGCAGTTCTGTGGTCGACAAATTGTGTTGTTTTAGTACCTAAGTGAAACAAATCATTTAATTATTGAGCTACGTTTTTACAATAATTGTTTCAATGTCCTTCATTAATTAACAAAGAAACGGAAGGCAATAAATTCCCCATTTAATTAAGATTCCTGATTTATGACTATTGAAAAATTAATTACAATTAATTTTGCTCCTATTGAGAGATATATTTAGAAATAGTGAAAGGAAAAACTAAAGAGGAGAGGAGGGGAGGGAAAAGGAGAGGAGAAGAAGGGTGGTGAAGGAAGGGAAGGAGAGAGGAGATTAGAGGAAATGAGATGGAGATGAGAGAGAAAAAGATGAGCTGAGGTGATAGAAGAGATGAGAAAAAATAAGATGAAGGGGAGAGCGGATAAGACGATATGTAGTACGAGGGGATGAGATGATGTGAGATAAGAATAGAGGAGATGAGTTGATGTGAAATGAAATGAGATGAGATGAGAAGATAGGTCATGAGTTGATGTGAAATGAGACGAGATGAAAATATAGGGGATGAGAGATGAGACGAGATGAGAATAGAGGAGATGAGTTGATGTGAAATGAAATGAGATGAGAATATAGGTCATGAGTTGATGTGAAATGAGACGAGATGAAAATATATGGGATGAGATGAGAATAGAGGAAATGAGTTGATGTGAAATGAGATGAGATGAGAATATAGGTCATGAGTTGATGTGAAATGAGAGGAGATGAAAATATAGGGGAAGAGAGATGAGATGAGATGAGATGAGATGAGATGAGATGAGATGAGATGAGATGAGATGAGATGAGATGAGATGAGATGAGATGAGATGAGATGAGATGAGATGAGATGAGATGAGATGAGATGAGATGAGATGAGATGAGAAATTTTGCACGAAGTCCTCCTATTAGGGACGGAATTCTTTTACATGCTGTTAAATCTTAGACACAGGCTCTTCAGCTTATATTCCTCCCGAACGAAGCCATGCTAATAATGTCATCACCCTTTAAAATCATTCGCACTAAGCCAGATTTGAATTCTCGAACCTTGGGTCCGTGAACTAGCATTGTATCCGTTAGTCTAGCGAGAACAAGAAGAGGAAGAAAAATTGAGGTTGGAAAGCAGAATTCAGAAGACGAAGTAGAACAGGAGGAGGATCAAGAAAATATTTAATGGGAATGGCTATTAAATTTTGTTTTAAATTATTTTAGTTATTGACTTCTGTTTAGTGTGGTCTTTTTCCATCAAAATTTCAACCTGAATTCTGTGGACATATTTTTATTAAATTAAATTGGTAGAGTATCATATAGGCCCCTACCGGTGCATTGTTTAAATGTAGAACCATACATGAATATAGCCCATCATTATTTATTTGCAACTCGATTTTTTTCTTCTTTTATCGTCCATTGTTCCCATTCACATCCATTTCTTTTATTACGTATTATCTTTCTTCTTTCTACATTCTTTACCTGTCTATACTATTCTTCGATGCAATTTTAACACTACACGTCCCGCGACGTAGAATCGTGGTCCAAGGCATCATCATCCAGTTACGGATCGAACACTGGTTGGAGTCCGCATGGACAAGGAATTCTCATGAAATTTTTATGGGACCAGTGCCCACTCAGTACTGCGATGAATTTGGATAACTAAAGTATTATAGTTAAGTGAAATCCGGTTGCGAAAATTGTCTATAACGGCTGATCACACCTTAACTCCGTTAAGGTAGGATAATCGTTCACCTCTACTGAGGCATGTGGATGTGAGGTCAGCAGTCGGCTGATCGGCTGGTAAATTTGTGGGAAACTGTAAAAAAAAACTAGAGGAAAATTATTTGGAAATATATAATTCCAGACATGTGGACTGATAATCTAGGTTACAGTTGTTGGTTTTGAAGTAATTATACGCATTCTGCGGATACCTAAGGTTTTATCGAGATTTAATATATGAAAAAAGCCGGCCTTTAAAAAAAAAAAAGTAAATTTTATAACACGTAAAATCAAATAAGATACAGCTATTTTCGAGCTATTCTTGAATTACTGTACTACAAATCAAACACAATCAACAAACAGAATGTATAATAATTATAAATTTAAAAAATAAGAAAATATCATTAATGATGAAGAGAAATCAGTCTCTTCGCTTGGGATGAACTGTTCTCCAGTCATCTTACGTTGCAATACTGTCTGTATGCCAGCTGAAAAGTTCTTCATAAAATGTTGTACGCTCACTTGAGATGTAGGGCCTACTGCTTCACTTTTATCCGAGTCTTGCAGTTCTTTCTGTTTTATTGGCACTTTTCCTGCTGGGTAGACTGCGCTTGTTGGTGGAGGAACAGATTCTCGCAGAAGTGCCATGAAGAAAATGTGGCTTACTAATTCATTGATACTGCTAGATACTTTGGCGTATCCAACTCTGTCATTGTATACTCAAAGTGAAATAGAGTACATATTGCAAAATTGATTATCTCACTTCTTTGTTTGTTCTTTCTTTCTTCAGAAACAGCAGTCTTTTTCTTTGTAATATTTCATCTGTTTTCAGCTGTTCGCACTCAGTCATCATTGCCAATTGAATAGTTTTAAAACGATGCATGTGATTGACTACTGACCAATTAAAACAAATTGTGATTTTAACTTGCCTGTAACAAGCCAACGAACAATGTTATTGAAGCCCTTTCAAGCAAAAACGATGGGTTTATCAATGTATTTTCGAAACTACGATAAAAATGAAAAATTTTAATGTAAAAATGATGACTTACGCCCTTTTAAGAAAATTAAATTCACATAAAGGATATTATAATTGTTGGGAATTTCATAACTTAATGAAAACCGTAGTATCTCCTTTCTTTCTTTTTCCTTTCTTTCTTTGTCTCTTTCTTCCTTTATTTCCTTTCTTTCGGTCCTTATTGCATTCCTTCTTTCTCTCCTTTCGTGTCCTTCTTTCTTTTTCCTTCATTTCTTTTCTTCATTCTTTCTTTCTCTCATTTCCTTATCTTTTTTCCTTCCTTTCTTTCTTTCTTCCCATTTTATTTGTATTTCCTCCTTCCTTCCTTTCCTTGTTTTTCCTTCTTTCTTTCATTCTTTCTTACTTTACTTTCTTATTTTTCTTTCCTTTTTTCTTCTTTATTTATTTCTTTCTTTCTTTTATACTTTACTTCTTTTTTATTTTCCTTTCCTCCTTTCTTCCTTTCCTTGTTTTTCCTTATTTCTTTTATTCTTTCTTACTTTACTTCTTTTTTATTTTCCTTTCCTCCTTTCTTCCTTTCCTGTTTTCCCTTCTTTCTTTTATTCTTTCTTACTTTACTTCTTTTTTATTTTTCTTTCCTTCTTTCTTCTTTCCTTGTTTTTCTTCTTCTTTTTCTTTCTTGCTTTACTTCTTTTTTATTTTTCTTTCCTCCGTTCTTGTTTACCTTTTCTCTTTCTTGCCTTTTTTCTTATTTTATTTATTTTTATCTTTCTTTCCTTCTTTCTTTCTTCCCTTTTTTCTTACTTTTTTACTTTCTTCCTTTCCTTCTTTCTTATTTTATTTATTTTATCTTTCTTTTTTTCTTCCCTTTTTTCTTACTTTTTCACTTTCTTCCTTTCCTTCTTTTCACTTCTTTCTTTCATTCTTTCTTTCTTTCTTCCCTCCCTTTTTCTTACTTTTTTCACTTTCTTTCTTTCCTTCTTTCTTATTTTATTTATTTTTATCTTTCTTTCCTTCTTTCTTTCTTTCTTTCTTTCTTTCTTTCTTCCCTTTCTTCTTACTTTTTCACTTTCTTCTTTTCCTTCTTTTCCCTTCTTTCTTTCCTTCTTTCTTACTTTTTTCACTTTCTTCCTTTCCTTTTATTGCTTTCTTTCCTTCCTTTTTTCTTTCCTTCTTCTTTTTTCTTTCTTTCTTTCTTTCCCTCCTCATTCCTTCTTTCTTTTAACTTTCCTTCTTTCTTTTCTTTATTTTTCTAATTTCATTATTCGCCTGTATTAATTTACAGTGTCGAGATTTCGTATTTAATTTAATACTACCTACTAAATGCGCACTCAGTGGTACTCTCATAACGCAAGTTCAGTAGTATAGGTGAGATTCAAAGCACACAACTGTATCATCCACGCAGCGTCACAACTGCGTTTTTAAATACGTAGTAATCGTATAACACTTAACGTGGGTTAACTCACCTAATGGAATGAGATGCAAGTGTGGCGATTCTTCACAGACTTGGCGCGCGTTCCTTCTGTGCGCCCAACTCTGATATATCGCCCCGCCATTATTTGCAGGACTTCCAAATGTTAGTCCTGTCTCATTGTTCTTCAGCCAGCGTAAATCTGACCTGTAGTCACTCCATTCATCACAGACCACATCATCAACACAACCGGGCGTTTACTAATCAGCGCTACACATTTCCGTGTTTTTTATTTGTTTTAATGACTCTATGGCGTTTGCGCGATTACACAGTTTAGATGAACAAGATGGTATCTTGGGTAGATGATGACGAGAATTCGCCATAGCTTATCTCCCATTTGCCTAACAGTTGTGGAAAACCTCAGATAAAACCCATC
Source organism: Periplaneta americana (assembly GCF_040183065.1). Classification (NCBI taxonomy): domain Eukaryota; kingdom Metazoa; phylum Arthropoda; class Insecta; order Blattodea; family Blattidae; genus Periplaneta; species Periplaneta americana. The sequence continues at coordinate 66,369,892 of NC_091125.1, forward strand.
CAAGTGACAAGTTTAATCGATATTCTTACTTGTTTTCGAAGAAAGCCTCGAGGTACGAGTTCAGCCCACTAACCATAGACCACAACAGTAGGAAATTGAGCATCATTTGCGGACCTCTGGAAAAAGAACGAAGCAAGATCATAGTGAAATGCTTTGTGTGGAGTGACGCATTGTATGGGGCAGAAACATGAACATTACGACGAAATCGAGAGAAACGACTAGAATTGTTTGAAATGTAAATAAGGAGAAGAATTGAGACTGTGAAATAGACAGACACAATAAGAAATGAATCTGTCCTGGAAAGAGTGGGTGAGGAAATAATAATGCTGAAACTGAACAGGAAGAGGAAAAGAAATTGGTTGGATCACTGGCTGAGAAGAAACTGCGTGCTAAAGAATGCACTGAAAGGAATGGTGAACGGGAGAAGAGTTCGGGGCCGAATGAGGTTGTCAGTTGATATATAACAATAAGATATATGGATCATATACGGAGAATAAGAGGAATGCGGGAAATAGAGAAGATTGGAGAATGCTGGGTTTACAGTGAAGAAACTCCCCTTGGGCAGAAAAATGAATGAATGAATAAATAAATGGATGAATGATTGATTGATTGATTGATTGATTGATTGATTGATTGATTGATTGATTGATTGATTGATTGATTTTCCGGAAGCAGATGCTTTCAATTCTTCGTTATTGATGAGCATAATATAGTATATCATACCGTAGAGCTAAAACAGTACTTTAAAAATAAATTATTATTACTACTATTATTATTATTATTATTATTATTATTATTATTACCATCATCATGAAAACATAATGAGTACACTTAACATTAAACAGCTAACGTTTCAACTGGAGTGGTGAAGGTGACGGTGATGGTGGTGGTAGTGTTAGGCCCCATTCAAACGGTACGGGAATTTTTCGAAACAGGCATTTATTTCAGTTGATTTCCTGCGGACAGCAGTAAATATGCACAAGGTTTGATTTTTTTCCCGTGCATAATGAAATTTAAGTTACGTAAGTTACGGGAAAACATAGAACCGTGTACACTGCTGTCCGCTCGAAATCGATTCGAATAATACCTGTTCCGAAAAGTTCCCGTACCGTGTGAACGGGCCCTTAGTATTCTAGTAGTGGTAGTAGTAGTTAGGGGAGAGTCGGGTAGTATCGGACATCGGGTAATATCGGAAAGTGAGTTTCTTTCATCTACCACCATATGGTAGTACCTGAATGACATGGTTACGTTTCTCTATGCGACATCACAGAAACGTAACCATGTCAATCAGGTACTATCATCGTGTGGTAGATGAAAGAAACTCACTGTCCGATATTACCCGATGTCCGATACTACCCGTCTCTCCCCTAATACATAACAGCCTACTTGTACTGTTATCATGTTAATACGTCTGTAGCCTAAGTGATATACTGGAATGTTCACTATCGAAAAAAAAAAACATAAATCGTATTTCAAATCAGTTTCTCAGTAATAATTATTTGGGTAGAGCAGTAATCACCTCTCTGAACCGTGGGCTGTTTCGATCATCGACTTGGTCGCGATGATTTTTGTGCGTACAAAGACTTTATACAGGGTTTTTTTCACGAGGTACTCCCTTCTCTCATTCTTTTCACCAACGCTCTCTACCTCCTCCTCATTTCGTCTATCATCCAAGATAGAAGTAAGAATAGGCTTCGGTGAAGTTTTGGGGATATGACGTGTTTCCGATAGGTTCTAAAAGCTTGCCTCTTCAGACCTGGATTTATCAGGTACTGCACTGAAGATGAGACCTGGCTCTGCCAGGTTTTTTTCAAATGTCGTATCAAGTGTAATAGTAGTACAATCAAAACCAACGGGTTTTCTGCTTACGCATAAGTATAGTTTCTACAAGAAAATATAGCCACCGGCGTAGGTCACTCAGCTGAGGCGCTTCTCTTCCGATCCGGAGTTCAATTCCAGCTTGGGCTGATTACCTAGTTGGGTTTTTCCGAGGTTTTTCCCTATCGTAATACGAATGTCAGGTGATCTATGGCGAATCCTCGGCCTCATCTTGCCAAATATCATCTCGCTATCACCCATTCCATATATGCTAAATAACCTCGTAGTTGATACAGCGTCGTTAAATAACGAAGTACCAGAAAGTGCAAGAAAATAAATGTGACTCGGACTAGCTACTGAATCAACACTTGGTGTCTGTAAATACTGTGGAATAATGATAGGAAAACAGCAACAATGTATGCAGTAATGATGGATTTGTACTCGTATGTCTTATATTTTGTGAACCGTCGAGGGTCGTAATTTCCTAGCGATGAGATAAATGCGTTGTCACTTGACGGAATTTTCTGATAAAACTTTCTTTGAAGCTTTAAGTATAGAGATAATCAGCATTCAGATCGTCGTGAAATTGTGTATTTCATGTGTAGGCCCGCTAGTCGCAAGAATTATATTATACTGACATTAAATTAACTGCCGCAATGACATCAAGTTTTGCCATAAATTACAGACAAATGGAGTTGAAAGGTGACATTTTTAACTTTACCGATATTCAATTTCTAAGGTGTGGAAGTTCACAGAGAATAGGGTTGCAGTACGTCTTGAAAAAGTGAGATTGTCCTGAATTTTAACTTAAAAAACGATGTCCCCTATGAATTTTTTATTCCTTGCAAATATGCTGACTCTTTTAATATTACTGAAAAAAATTAGAGCTCCTCTCCGTTCATACAATTTTTGTTAGATTAAGTAATGTTCAAATTAATTATTTTTTTTTAACTCTCTGCAAAGTGACATAGCAGTAGGAGTGAAGTATTTGCTGTAAAGGCAGTGTAAAGTGGATGACTCTGTGGCATTCACGCAATCAAAGTTGTCTCCCAAGAGGTGGAGCAAAATAACTTCAGTTCTGCTCTAGCCTCCGCTAAGTGGATTAAATTTTGTAAAACTTGTAAGAATTCTGACCAATATTTAGAATTATTAAAACTCGATCGTTTTTGTTTACCTGGGCATAACATTTTTTTTCCTTAACCCTTTCAGGCATTGTGGCTTCATTTTAATCCACCACACCTTCTGTTTTGTTTTAATATCGTGAAGTTGTGCCACAGTGGTTTCAAATAAAGCCAACTCCAAATATGTATGCAAATTTAATGAAAATACAAGTTGTTTGCTAATTTCATCTCTATTTCACATATTTAATTACATTTGACCAATATCCACCTCAAATTTGTTAATTGTGCTTCAAAGGTTTTTCTTTCCTCGGTGGAGGGCCCGCAGGCAAACACCACAGCCTTAGGTTTATTATGCAACCTCCTTATGTTAGAATGATTGTTGAAGTCCATTTAGGATCGCCCTTCAAGCGCATGATTCATTGTATGTTATCAACGTATCGATTCAGCCACAGCATCTAGTCCTGACTTGAGACCTGATCCTCCGCCTTCCTGTGACGTTGTTCTGCGGTCTTCTCAGAACATGTCGCAGTTGATTCCACGACTCACCAAGGTGCCATCTATCCGAGGGAGCTATGCTACCCCGGTCGCCCGCAGTCCGCTTAAAAGCCCCTGCGGTTTCGTTGGATATGTGCAGCTCCCTCAGACAGATGCCGCCCATAGGCATATCCCGGAACCACGCCCGCCATGTCCTCCCGGTCAACCTGTAAACTATTAAGATGATTAATGGAATGATATTAATGAAGGCGAAATGAGTCCGAGGTCCAACACCGAAAGTTACCCAGCAATTCTGCTTCGAGTGGTTGAGGAAAAACCTCAGAAAAAATCCCAACAGATAACTTGTCCCAACCAGAATGTGAACCTGGGCCGCTCGTTTCACAGCGAAGAAGGCTAACCGTTACTCCACAGCGGTGGACGCCTGAAAGGGTGAATTAATAGCCAATGGACTGATGAAAGGAATAGCTTAAATTATACTCCTTAAAATCAATTGTAATATTACAATATAATTTTAAAGACATGGCATTATGTTGCATTTCGTGCAGAATGGTCTGGTAATCCACTTGTTGCGTCAAAATGTCCTGAATATCTGTCTTACTGGTATGGAAACCCTAGCAGAGAACCTTATTTTATGTGTAATTTCGTGCCGTAACAATTGTAAAAATTCACAGGTTAGTATCCCATAAACTATCGATGTTAGAAAGTCGATTCAAATTTAATTTTAGTTCTATAAAAATATCATAACTCTAATTTAAAAACTTATTTATCCATCGCAATTCCTACATTTAGAACTACTGTATCCGTATTTTGTGTTCTGCACAGACCTGTACTAAAACCTTAAATACAGTGGAAGCTCTTAAGTTCGACAGAAAAAAAGTTCGACATGCTATAGTTCGACTGCTTACGTAGGAGAATTAGACACGCCCCTATACGGGCACTAAGAAATGGGTTTGCCATTTGAATGGGAATTGGTTCTGTGTCTTGTAGTGATACTTTTGTTAAAGGAAAACAGATTATTTTATTGATTAGGACATCCATATTTAATCACTGATTTTAAATTAGTGAACTATTCTTTTTTTATTGAGAATTGTGCCGTTTGTGAGACGGAACTGTTGAAACCCACCGTGGCGTATAAGCGTATACATAAGTCTCGGGGCGGGCAGGAAATGCAAGTACAGTACTCTATTCATTGATGGATAACCAATAAGAATTTGTATTCATTTCACATGCCACACCCACTACTCTTATTAGACGGAACTTTCAATTCTGTTCAGTCGAACTTAGGAGAGTTCACTGTATCTTGAATTCCATTTCAAGATAAAGCAAATATAGTTGCAACAGTTATTTACTTAATTTATTTAACTGGCTAGCTAGCGAGTACAAATTAAAATTATAAAACAAAAATGTTTCTAGCCACTACCGTAAGAGTCAGGCTCGTGTACAGTGTGGTCTTAGCCAATAATATATCATAAAATTTACAAAGACAGTTTACTAAATACAGTAAGTAACTTAATTCAGACCAATAAATAACACACAAGAGGAAAAAAAGAAGAAAGAAAAAAAAAGATAAAAAAACACATTTGATATAAATGACATGATATTCAATAAAAACATGAATATAGTCGAAAGAAATAAAAGATAAGAAATACACACATTTGTTAATATTACATATCATGAATAATTTCATAAATTTCTATTTTAAAAGGTTCTATTCTAAAATATTTTTTTAGTTTGGCAAAATGATTTGTAACTTTATAATAAAGTCTTGGGCCGAAACTAGCACCATGTACTTATCGTCAGTAATTTTCTCGAAAAAGGATCCCGGTCTTGTTGAATCATTCTTTACATAACATGCATTTTTTTATCTAAGAGTAGAACCGGCATCTAATTACAGGCATGCAACGACTGTTCGTACTGATTGTTCCGTTTTGAACCAAGAGGAACAAGTGTGCGCCCTGCATGACTAAGTACTGATTTGTTTCATATCAGAGGGCCGCACTCGCTCAACCTTGGCATTTCCTATACATTGGAACAACTTTTCTTCAGATGCAGTTCAACGGGCATTTACTTGTTTTTGCACGCAGGGCACATTCTTCTTGCAACATTTAATTAATTATTATAGACATCACGCACATTATCTGTGCCTTTTAATACTGTTAAATATATATCAAGGTTATTTATGCTTCCATCCGGGTTCACCTTAAACTCATATTTTACTTAACGTCCGATGGGGAGTCAGCACTACGCGGAGACTTGAAAGGACATAGAACGTTCAATTGAAACGTCTGGAATATTAATGCATTAGGAAGAAATTGACCCACGACTATGCTTACCATCCATAATCAAAACTGTACAAAACTGTATGTTCATAGCGTAAGACTATTACTGAATCAGGTTGTTTAAATAGGAGAGGCCTATAGGGCATACAGTGATTTTAACGTAAATACACAATTTTGGACGATAACTGTAACAACAATATGATCCATAGCCGAACGCTAATATTATTAGTAGTTAGACCATGAACCAATGTAATTTGTGTGACTACGTCCAATAACGCCACCTCCCCTCGTTACGGGCATGAGGGCACCGAAATTGCGAATAAAATTAGCCGTGCTCTTAGGATTCTCTCTGTAATATCTCGGCATCGACAGTAGTTAAACACCTGTGCGACTATTCTAATTTCTAATCTCGAGTTTATAACGTATGATATAAGATAAAGGTTGATAATATAGTGAAACTAATAATATTATGATAGTTATTTTTGAGAATGTTTTTTACAATTTTACTGAGCGAGAGAAAGATCGGTTTTTTGCGTCAACGTATTGAGGGAATGTCCGTGGACAAGTTTCTGCACAAAACCGGTCCTTCTCTCGCTCAGTAAAATTGTAAAAAATTCTCAAAAAGTACTATCATAATATTATTAGTATCACAATATTACCAACCTTTACCCTACACTTTGAGTGAACCATAATGAAAAACCTGTTGTGAGCTGCGGCTAATTTAGAAATGTCGCTTTATTCTTTCTCTCTTTCCTAGTCGGTTTAACCTCACCTTTTTCCGTCTTACACGTCATTGCATGTAGGGACGAGAGAATCATTAAATCACACATTAGGCAGCACTATGGAACTCAAAAGTGCGGGCCTCCCTGGTCATGTGATCAGCATGGCATAGGGCCACCGCAGAGACATCACAGGACAATCACAATACAACGGACAAACATCCAGTCCCGTAGAGGGAAGATAAATGTTTTCCATGACCTACACTTAGAATCGAACCTGGACCTCTTTGAAAGAAGCACGCGCGCTATTCACATAACCACAACGGCGGACATAGCTCTTCATGCAAAGAGAAAATAATGTTTCCTGTTCTCGCTTAATTACTTCTCTTATCATAGGTCCATACTCTCCATTTATAAATCGAAATAAGAACAAAACATTCAAAACAATATAAAAGAAGTTTCATTCCCGAAATTGGGTGACATATTCTACGTGCCGGTTTAGCGTATACGTGAAATAGCGCAGAATTTTTCAATAGGAACAGTTTTGCTTTTGTTTCTGGCAGCTTCTTACTAGCTCTAGTTAGATTATGGCTAATGTTTTGTTATCTTATTTTTTAGCGCTATTGTAATTCTGTAACTTTTGCAGAAGAACAATTTTTATCATTGTTTTCGTGGTCCAGTTTTGTGATGACTAAGTCTTATAACACTTTTACTACGTCGTACTAATATTGACCAATAAAACGGTACGAAAGGACATTTTTCAACCAGTCATGGCTGTTTATCCTACAATTTTATCACTTCCCTAGCATTTGTTTATTTTCATCTCTTGTTCCGTTTTCTTTGTTATTATCACTTCCCTAGCACTTCTTTGTTATTATCACTTCCCTACCATTTGTTTCTTTGTTTTTCAACATTTCAAACTGCAAATTCTTTACGGTACATACTGTAAAACATGCTTTGCGATCGTCCTTTGTTTACCGCATAGATAGTAAACTGAAAATGATGGCTCCGTTCAAACGTTCTGATGAAATAGAATTTTAGTAAGTAAATTAATACTTCAGTGTATTAGACTACTTTATTTCTTCTGGTTTTTATATACTTTCTTCCAACCATGTAATAGTCAATTAAATCCCACTCGAGTTTTGATTTTCTCTAGATAAATAACAACAAATGGATTGATATTAAAGACCAGATTTTGCAGAAGCTGAGAACACACATAGTGGAAAGTTCTGGGAGCACGGTCATGTTCACATCGATACATAGAAACAGTTAGCTGTTCTTACTCCACGCTAGAGGCGACAACGTGAATGGTTATTGTAAAATTTTGACTGTATTTTACAACATCTAATTATAAAAAATCACTGAGTTACACGGATGTAGAATTAAAGTGCCTTTTTTTTCTTTTGTAAACGCGCGTTCATTTCCTACATTTTCAAGAAACTAAACTGAGAGCCTTTAACGTCTGAAAGACTAAAGTTTTTCGCTAAAAAAGGAGAGTGAGTTTCGCGATAAGTTATACTTTATACTAATTTTTTACTAAAATATTATAAACCAATGATTTTAATATTATAAAGTGGATATCATATCATATTTTCCTCATATCTTTCCTTATAATATTTATTAATAATATAATTACTTGTTAGAGAAGCTTTGTCAGCGAATTGTTAAACCTAATATTTCAAGTGTGGCAGCTTCGGCATCCATCTGAGATTGTCTTCAGCTCACCAAAGTCACCAAAGCACCAGCAACCTTATTTGGCTGTCCACTACGTCGCAAAGCCACCGACAGTAATTGCACAACCATTAGGTCGATCTCGCTCCATTAGATTTTCCGTGACATGGTCGTAAATGTAACGCCTATCCCATTACTCGAAGCCGGGGTCTCTGTGCGTAAAGACGATCTTGTTATTCGACTGACAACATCTCGTCTTTTATGCCGCATCTATGGCTGAGAACTACGTGGCTTATAATGGAATTTGAGTTTTGACGTCACTATTTGAGATAGCAGAATCGGATATAATGTAAAGTAATGGAACTTTTAATACACCTTCATAGAAAGCACTGATGAGAAATTTTGCAATTCATTTTGAGGGAATTTTCAGATAATTCTTTGAAATTCAATTAAGTGGATTTATTATTTTTCCGTCAGTGACTTAACATGCCATATAAAAGGTACAATTCTTTTATATTACATAATTAAATGTTCGTAGTAACGTTTTCAACGCTCTTGATTGCGACATCATAAGGTGCGTTTGTTGTTTACAAATTACAATATGTTAACCTCTTATTCTGCTTTACCATTTGAATATCAATGTCAGTAGAGTTAAAAACTTAAAAGTTAAAAGTACAAGATTTAATATATACTTTACAAGCCTTCATTTATTTTTTGTGGTCCTATTAAAAATATTATATGATTAAAATGCAGATATGGATATAATGAAATACATGAAGACTTGTTTACAATTCATATACAAATTAAGTATGTTCGATACCATATGAAAACTCTGTTGTGTATTATGTTGTTGCATAGGATCATAGTGTTATAGTGTTATTAAATGTATATTATGTATGTTTGCTCTCATATATTAGTATTATAATGTGAATGTTAATAGTTGTGAATCAACGTTGATGTACAGTAATGGCAAAAAAAACCGGACCGACCCATGTAGCTGATTTCAGAGCCTTGTTCACTCCAGAGCACGATAGACTGGTAACTAAGACTTTCGTGGTTCGAATCCTGCCTGGAAAGGAAACTTTTTTCGTTCCTTATTCAAATTTATTCCCAATAGGCCTACTTTTCGATTTCTGGTAAAATTCATGTTCTGGGAATAACAAGTTAATTAAGTAGTAAAATATCGCTGCAATCGAAAAGTATTGGGAATAAATTTGAATAAGGAACAAAAAAAGTTTCCTTCCCAGGCAAGATTCGAACCACGAAAGTCTTAGTTACCAGTCTATCGTGCTCTGAGTGAACAAGGCTCTGAAATCAGCTACAAGGGTCGATCCGGTTTTTTTGCCACTACTGTACTTGCTGAATATGAGAATTAGCACGAGTATGTAACTTATTCTTTCTGGGGGTGCTAGAGAGTTCTTATATAAAAAAATCAGTATGTATCTTTGTTCTGGCAATAAAGTGTTATTATTATTATTATTATTATCATTATTAATATTAGATATTTAGTAATATAAATAACTTTTCGTGTGAACATATATTTTGTTTTATTGTTTATGTTTTCTTCTACTTAGTGGCAGTGGCGTAGTATTTGGATATCATCAAAATATTAAAAGATATCTTTGACGTTGATATTTTATCTAGAAGAAATGTAGTAGAATAGTGTGTGGCCAGAAGTTTTCTACAGTAATATTTTGTTTCTCATTAAAAATTATCTTTTATCTAGAAGTAGTGTAGAATATTATGCTGCGTTGCCATTGGTTTTCGACGAGCTTATTACTCGATGTATATGTGTGTTTGTTGTATGAGAAGTAGGAGGCATCATGGTCGATCGGTCGTCTCGATCGTTTGGAGGGTATCATGGACTGAAAACTGTCTTCGATCGATGTATTATTTTAATGTACCGGAGTACATATGATATTTCCATGCAGATATTCTGCGTCATCATACGATGAAAGAGAAATAGAACGGAGAAAAATTCTCTCCGGCGCCGGGATTTGAACCCGGGTTTTCAGCTCTACGTGCTGATGCTTTATCCACTAAGCCACACCGGATACCCACCCCGGCGTCGGACAGAATCGTCTCAGTTTTAAGTTCCAACTCTTGGGTTCCCTCTAGTGGCCGCCCTCTGCACTATGAACGTAGGACTGAAGTCCACACATGTGCTGAGGTGCACAAAATTTATTAACATCAAAATCAAATGGCGATTTTTCAGTTGATTCTTTTAATTTTGGAATAACTTCAGCATGAATTTTGTTTGCTTCATCCTTGCTATTTCGTGGTATGGTCGTTGAATACGGAATAATATAATCTGCATCCGCCTTACCATAAGTATCTCCAACGTTAATCATTGTCTGCGATTCATCATCTCTTAATATACACTATTGTAAAAAATTTCAAGCAAAGTTAACATGTAGATTTGGTTTATTTTTATTAAATACTATGACTGAAATAGATTATTTCTTCTTTTGAAGTAATTTGAGGCGCATCGTAAAATCTGTTATTTGTATGCAATCACATAGGCTATTAATTTACTAAGCTACATTAAACATTTTCATTACTGTTATAAAGCGTTTGACAAGAAGGATGCTGAATAACATTATTGATAATATAAAGCATTATTTCCTTTAAATAATTGTGTTATTTAAAAATTATGTTTCCTTATGTGCAAATTTTTCCTACTTTTCGTGCGACCTGAAATAAAAACAAATGGTAACCTTCTTAGGTAGGCTGTTTTGGGTATCAGGCATTAAAAGGCGATGTAATTGTAGTGCAACATCCTCGAGCGCTTGCGACCGACCGAGCAAACATTTAAACCGATCGGTTATAAATTCTCGACTGCATACGCTCGAGCGACTCATTTCCCAGCTGTCTTTTACACAACCGAAGACTGATCGATGAGCTTCGGTCGGCCGTTTCCTTAAAAATGCAGAGATCTACTGTGGAGTGAAGGTTTCTGAAACATCGATAGATGACATTGAACTGTTCACCGAAACGATTACATAGAAACATTCTTGAAGGATGGTGATGATGATGATTATGATGATTATGATGATGATGATGATATTTAGAGATAACGTTAAATAAAAGGTAGATCCTTACAGCAGGTTGCAAGCTGCTGATAATAGACTGCGAAATGTTGCGATCGTGTGCAGCAGGCTTGTGTAACATCCGTGTCCAGTCGAAGGTGAACCTGATCGACCCTTGTGAAGTGAACTTTAATTCGTGGACAGAGATTGATACATAACCGCAACAGTTGTAATAATTTGCATAGTCTCGATTGAAACATCACTGGATCGCCGTGGTGACACCGGCGGACCTGTCAGGCGGGATGCAGTCTCTCCCGGCCCACAGCGAGCCAGTGTTTGCTACAAAGACCGGTATGTGTCGTTTAATGTTAAGGTAAAGGCCATTCGGTTGCTATGGAACGAGATTTCTTTTTGAAGGTTTAGACGAGAAGAGATCACAAATAAATAAACTGTTTGCATAAATGGTTTTATTTTTCTTTCCCTTTCCACTTTATTTCTCTTTTCTTCCATTTCCTCATTTTCTTACATCCTGCATTTTTTCACATCTTTTTTCCCTATTTCTTCATGTTTTCACTTATTTTATATTAAAATGCCTCCTTTTTTCTTTTTTGTTCTCTCATTTTTTTAGATATTCTTTTTTCCTTATCAGTTTCCGTATTACTCATTCTCTCTCTCTCTCTCTTATGTTTTTATTATTATGGGAAAAATATAGAAATTATTGTGACTGTACAGAAATACTTTCACGATTTTCACGAAATTATTAGCCCAGTTCACATATAGATTTCTCATTCCTATGTTAAAATCGGTTGCACTTTGAAGAGAACAACCGCCAGGATCGCCACCCGTCCGCCGTAAACGAACTCGAAACAAAAAATACAGTCGCTAATGCAATTCAAATGGGAGTTATGACGTGACTCCTTATGTACCCACTAGATGGCAGCATAGTAAACCTGACAAAGTTGTTACCGTCAAAGCCTATAACGCAGGCCAATCTGGGTAGGCCTATGCATCAAAACAAGAAAATAATATCTAATAAACATGGGTTCTACAACACATACTTTCTGAGATCTGAACACTTGTTCATAGGAGGTGCTCAATGTGACGTCCATTCATGGCAATGCAGTCCTCTGCCCCTCGGCGTAAGGAATCACGCACTCTTTGAAATTTGTTTTAATAATTACGTTAAGGGGACACTCAACTATATTTTGGAACTTTTTTTTCCTATTTGACCAATCTTTATCAAATTTGGAGAAAAAGTTTAATATACACATGGAAAGTAACATGCAAAATCTCAGCTCATTAGATCCAATAATTTTCAAAATAAAAAAATATTTCAATTTTTAATCAATCATTAATTGAAATATCACTTTTAATTATCATTTTTTATTTTTTGGCTTTGTGCATTTGTCTGTGACTTCCCAATGAATAGGGGAAGAATTCTGCGTATTGAGTTAGTTCTGTCACGTAAATTAGTGTAGAAATTTAATTTTTCATTTCTATGACACTTTTTCTCCAAATTTTAAGTTGAGTGTCCCCTTAATAAGAAAGTCCTGATAACGAGCCTCAGTTAATCTCTGTGGTAGCACGTATGGCCCTATTAATCTATCAGCAAGAACGCCTGCCCATAAGTTGATTGAGAATCGGTGCTGATGCCTTGTTACTTCTACTGAATGGGGATTTTCATCAACCTACACAATCTAATTACGAAAATTCACAACACCATCTCTGCTGAACCCCGCTCATATCCGCAATCAGACTTTTGTTTTCAGTATTCCTTGCAATGTATTATTGTTCTATACCAGGGGTGTCAACTACATTATGATTACCTGCTAGTCTGCTATATTGTAAGGCAGAGAAATGCATTGCCATGAATGGAGTCACATTGAGCATCCCCTATAAACAAGTGTTCAGATCTCAGAGAGTATGTCGTGGGGTTTCTGCGAAAACCCTGTAACTCCAATTTTTCTGAAAATGGAGTTATTGTTATCTGAATATGTAAAATGTTATGCTCCATCGTCTGGGAAAACCCACGTACTCCTGTAAGGTATAGTTTTTCTCAGGTATATTCCCGGCGTCCTTTTGAACTTAAGTCAAGAACTACAGCTCCAAAACTTCAACTTCGTATTTCTCAAAACTTAGAAAAATAGAGTTACAGGTTTTCGTAGAAACCCCACGATGTGCTGTAGGACCCATGTTTATTAGACATTATTTCTTGTTTTGATGCATACTATCACCTCCTAAAATACTGGATACTTTTTTTTTTTACATTCTGTATTTCTGTAAGAATTAGAACGGAATAATGGTGTTACAGGTAGTAGAATTATTTCTTATTTCTCTTCATATCAACAAAGATACCTGTGAGGTGTATATAATTCACTGTATGAAACCAAAGGCTTTACTTTCTCATCTGGTGGGAGCCGTACTTTTATTTTGCACCTTCGACGGGATTTGAACCTACGGTGCTCAAAAGTAAACAAATGTAACCGCTAGACCACGAAATGCGGGTATTTTCAGTCAGGGTTGGAATTTGCTTGACAAAGCTTGAATAAGTAGGCAGATGATAATTTCAGTCCAGATAACCGGTATATAGAAGGGAAGTAAGCACCCACTGAATGTTTATCCTCAATCGTAAAGGCTATTATATTCTACCAATGGAGACAGATATACGGTATATTTCATTTTTTAACTTTTACATAGGCTATGTGCCACTTTTGATCAAGGTTTTTCCCTTGAAATGTGAAATAAATGGGGATATGTAGTTGTTTATAAGTAGAAATTTGTACAATTACAGTTGTTGGAGGTAATGTATCAGATTCATACGATAAGGTGTGTGTTGTGTGCTCTTGAGGTGCGATGGTGGTCCAGACAAATTACACACATTAGGAGAAAGCGTATTGCTAATAAGCTAGGTTTCAAATTTACGGGCCTGGCTTCAAGTGTTGTGAACGAAGTAAATTACTCTTCTGTCCAAATGATAGTGTACGTTATTTAGCCGGCTGTGAACTGAATCCATGCGCTTGAAAAGAGAAAATTTAACCTTCATGCATAGAAGTTTTTGATATTCATAAAGAACTTCAAAATATTTGCTCAAAAGTTACTTAAAAGCAACAAATTTCTATGGTATAAAATATGATGGAACTCGTAATATAGGCTATGTTCAAAAACTTAAAGATTATATTTTCTAATTGAAATCCAATAAAATTAAAAATATATTACGTGACTCGTAATGCGCCATTTCATTAGTACGACGTCACATAGCATTATTCGAAAAACTTTTATCTGATTCAAAACGGATGACACTTTAATCACCATCATTATCATCATCGTCAGCAGCAGCATCATCGTCGTCGTCATCATCATCATCATCATCATCATCATCATCATCACATCATTTCAATTCACAGGTAGACATTATTGTAGACCCATTTCGCCGTCGTCCAGAATCCGATTAAAGATCTTTTTTGGTCTTATCCTTCCTCTTTGTAATACAACATTAATTTTGAGATTCAGTTGTTATTTTTTTCTTGGGAATATGTTATAGCCAGTTACTTTTATAGTAATGTTTGTATTTTAGTTTCTGCCCATTCAACTCTTAATTCTTCTGGATAAATCGCAATATAGCGAACGCCAGTAGGGGAAGTTATCCCCACCCACATGAAATATGCATTCGACACAACGCTCGCCTATAGGTGCGTACACACTTAGCGAACGAACAACGAACGAACGACAAACGAACGCATTCGCTGATTGAAATCGGAAAGTGTGTACGTCGCAGCAAAGGCAAACCGATCATTTGGTTTGCCTTCGGAAGTGATCCGTCGCTTGTCGGTACATCAAAGGAAGTTGGTATTCGTTGTGGACGGGATTTCCACTAGTTTGTAGCGCGTAGCAGAACGCAGCGCTTAGTTCAATTTCACCAACAGGATGTCGAAACTGGAGTGCACGGAAGACGATGTTATAGCTCTTATTAATGCATATAGGGAGCAGGAAACTTTATGGAATCCCAAGCATCCTACTTACCACAATAAAGTAAGAAAACATGATGCTTGGAAAGCTATTTGAAAAAATGTTCAGCTGTAAAGTAGGCGAGTCAAACATGTGCAAATTTTGAAAATTATTTTTGTTTATTTATTTTCAGTGGGTACATATTTTTGTTTATTGTAGGAAGTAGAAGTCAAAAAAGAAAACTGAGTCCCTACTGACATCATTCCGGAGGGAAAGACAGAAGTCCACAAAAAGATCTGGAATGGGGAGTGATGAAGTGTACGAGTCAACTTGGTTCGCGTATAAACATATGTCGTTCCTTTTGGACAAATTGACGCCCAGAAAAAAACCAAAGCTCCAACCTTGTGCACACAAAATAAATTATTGGCACTGAAAAGCGCCTTTTCGTAAGCATGATGCGCATCCGACAAACACAGACAAATCTCTCTTTTTAGAATTTTAAGATAATTATTGTCGGTGAGGTATCCGTATATTGAAACTTTCCCCTATCTTGCAGTCGTACCTTAATAAAATCTTCCAGTTCCTCAATTATAGCTATACATACTTCTGGAACAATCCTGGTGGTAATCAGCTGTTTCGACACTTTGAATAAATACATTAAACTTGTATACGAATCTCCTGTAGCAAGATACCGAAGTGTTAATATGGTACTAGCCTTTCCTGAATAGGTTTTGCTTTTCGTCAGCCTATGTCTTTCTTGGAAATTTTTGGCCCTATTTTGCACAATTAGCCTATATTTCGAAGTCTGTTTCTAAAATGCGACAGAAGTTGTGAAACTGTCCCGATTCCATTCGACGTAAATCATGAAGCAAGTCAGTGCCTCTATATTGATTGCGACTTTCGTAGAGTGGCGTCTGCCACCATCGCCTTTTGTTTTTTAACTTTCTTTTTATTAAACTGTCTATAAATAACAACGGCTGCACTTGCTATAATTATATTTTCGTCTGCCATTATTGCGGATAATCAGCGAACGTGAATGTTTTCTGACCATTTGCTGATGATTTGTACGTTGCTCCAAATAGCGAACGAACAACGAAATTTCGTTTCATCATTCGTTCGTTGTTCGTTCGCTAAGTGTGTACGCACCTTATCACGTAGAGTGTCCGGTGAGCTAGTAGGGGGAAAGTGGAAAGGGTCGTGGGCGGAGCTTCTACGTTCGCTATATTGCGTTTTTCCCATTCTTTTTGTACCGGTAGCCTATTTCTTCACTCCTCTTATGATCCTGCTGTTTCTCTAAACAAAAATAATTTTTATTGATTGTATTCTATTTTTGTTTCTCTATATAGGCTAACTGTACAAATTTCACTTCCATATAGGAGGACAGAAGAGAAGGCAGGACCAATGTGTCGTAGATTCTGATCCTGAAGTATTTTTGTTCCATTAGATGCCAGACAATTCCTTAGGGGTCAATTTTTGTAGAAAAAATTAGGATGACATATATTCTAACTGAAAAGATACACATAAAGCAATATTATGTATGATATATTGAACTAGTGTACAAAAAAATCGCTTTCCTTACGTATAATAAAGACACTTTTTGCACTTCATAATAGGCCTAATCCTACAGCCATTCCGGGCAAACTGGGAATTCCAATGAAAAAGTTTTTCTTTTTTCAGAAATATTTGTTTATTATTAGTGTAACACGTAGATGGCACTCTAAAATTAAATATTCTATAATATTTTCTTTCAAAAAGGAAAATATTTCACAAGTTTCATCAGTATTTAATCTAAGTAGTCTTGGCTGGCTAATAAGTAGTTTTATTTCCCTGAAGTTTGCAGCACTTACTCATAGAGAGGTCAGCATCGGTCAATATTTTATAGCTGTTCCTTCCAAGTCACGGATGTTACACACATTTTGTCACGGATGTTACAGATGAGTTAATGTAGTTCATTTTTCCAGTTTGAAAACAACTGTGACATTTCTAAGTCAAAATATTCACTTGAATTGTAAGATTAATTATTGTTATTAGCCCAAAGTACTGAAAATAAATGACAGAAAGAATACAGTACAGAGTAAAAAGTTCCTTGATCCTGGAACTCTGGAATTAACAGTGCAGACTCTCAAAATATTTCTTCAACAATTGTTCCTTGAAAAACATACATTAACACAAATAATTGGATGTCATGAGATTTGCATAGCTTTCACATGGACACTATGAGAATTAATCTCCTTTTGCTTGAGGCAGAGACCTGAGTTTTACACTTTTTTTTTAATATGGTGTGAAGTGAGTTCACAAATCTTGTAATATCCGTGACGAAACTTTTTCTTTATTTTCTGCAATAATAATAAATTTTTTAACAACTTTTTTTTATGTAAAATGATACTTATCTTCTAAATTGATTCTAATAATAACATTTGATATGAGCCATATCATTTTCAGTACCGTATATAGAGTTTGAAAATAGTAAAAATGTAATATCCGTGACAACTGTAATACGAAAGAGTTATATTAGCGTTTTCGTTATTCCCATGCAAACTGCAATTTATGTTGTCATGGTGTTCTGAAATGGCGATAAGAAATGCCAAATCTGTTACCCAATTTTGATCCATTAATTCAGAAATTTTTTAACCTGGAACATTATATAAATGAAAATGAGGATCAACATCAAATTTTTCTGTTATAAGATATTTATGCAGTGTGAATATATTCATTTAATTGATTAAATTGTAATGAAAATACCTAATACATTGGTTTAGGTGTTAATCAAAAATTGATTTTTTTTTTTTAGGTTTTTACACCAATAATTCGTTCTTCTACTTGGTTACAAATAAATCTCAACTCAGTTCCGAACAGTCTTATATATATAGCCTAATACAATTTGTAATTATAAAACATGATCGTATTGTGAAATAAGCATATTGTCTGTTCAGAATTTTGTTGTGAATAAAATATCGATTATAGTTAGGTTAGTTTCACATTAATTCCTCGAATTTGAGTAGGCCTACTGATAGTATACCAAACTGTTCCTAACAGTATCTAATGACTGAGTAGAAATAGTGGTGAACTGTGTTAGAAAGAGAGAGAGAGATTCCCTCACCAACATGGAGACGCGCGAACCCAGTGACACGACATTTTAACATAATATGATGTTTACTCCATTTTAGTATAGAACTCAATGGGTACACCTCTTTCCTGTAAATCAGCATTTAGGTTGCTAAATTTGGCACAGTTTTCTTTATAGTATAATACTCGTGTCCTTTCATTCTAACAACTCCCCTAGCAAAGCAGCCGATCTTCACTTTCTTTTTTCTCTCTTCAGACTTCCCCTTCCGGGTTGAAAATTGGACCTGACTAGTGGTACCTTTTAATATTCTTTTCCCCCAGCTGATACAAACTTCCGAAGCTTCATTTGTTTATTGAATAAAATATTTCAATTTAAACCCTTTTATTACCGTGTAAAACGTACTTGATGCGAAACGATCTGCTACGGAGCGACTCTAGATTTCTAGAACATTACTAACTCCCACTACTACTTAATGAGTAGTACCGATAAGTGCTCTGTGGCGCAGATTCTTTTCTAACTTGGCTGGACGAGTAAATGAAAGAGTGACTTAAGGCTGAATTCGATATGCTCTAGAAATGATTCGAAATTTTCCTTTTTTTTTTATCGAACTTGATTTTATGAAGAAAAATTAGACCAGGGGGCGGATACTAAACATAAGGTTTACTACTTTCTGTCTCTAAGCAGAAATAAAGTAGGATACCGCAAGATTAAACTGCTATTGTTCCTCGGTAATAAAAATGTCAAACAATAGTCGTATAAAGAAATCGCCTTAAAATATTACAGCCGGCATGAATGGGAAAGTTCATTAGCGGATGTGCATTCAGGGCTTCCTGCATCAGTGAAATCAGCATCATTTTAAGGTGCTGTAAACTCATAGCGAGTTGTAATATGGGTCAGCTTCCTCTGTTTTATCATATAAATCCAAAAAAGTCTACATGCTCATTTGACAAGCAGCTACTATTAAACCAAGGTTTTTAAAAACGAAAGTCTTAAATTATTATGAAATGCAATGTACTTTTTCCAACTGACGAACCGTACTCAGCCACTGAAGCCTTTTAAAGACTATAATCACACGAACATATGTCAGATTTATCAAAATTATATGGTTCTTCTTTAAGAAAAAGATAAAGTCTATTTTCCTTGATAACCAATACAAATGAGATGTTGTGTAGTATCATAAACCTGAGAGATTTATTAATTTGTGAATACATTGCTTCGTTCATCTTTTTATTCGTTAATTATTTAACGCACAGTATACATTCGTCTATAGTAGACCTACTCTATTTTATTTTCTCTGTTCCTATTATTCTTAATTCTATGTCTGATTTATTCTGTTATAATTTTGTATCTTAATTTTTATGTCTGTTTCTTTCTGTCTCCTCGTTTCTTACCATCTCTCAATTACTGTCTCTACTTATTAATTTTGATTTATTTCAAAATTTATTTTGGTCGTTTCCAATTTTTTAAATTATTTTTCTTTCTTCTTTATTTGTTTCTTGTTTTCTTTTCTTTTTATTCTACTTCTGTCATTGTCATGTACCGAAGTACATATATTTCCACGCAGGAATTCTGCGTTACTCTATGATGAAGGATGGATGGAGCGGAGAAAAATAATATGATATGCGTGATTTAAGAGGCGCTCATTCCGTCGGATCCTGGCCACTTAGTCAACCGTAATGAGTGCATCTCTGCACATAGTGTGTTGGACATTGTGCCACTGTTACGTATCTGTGACGCAGTGCATAAGGGTTGGCCACTAAAGGGAAACTGAGAGGTGGAACTTAAACTGCGAGGATTCAGTCTGGCATCGGAACTGGAATCCGGTGTTGCTTAGTGGATAAATTGTCAGCACGTAGAGCTGAAAACCCGGGTTCGAGTCCCGGTGCCGGAGAGAATTTTTCTCCGCTCCACCCATCCCTCATCTATTTGTGTCATTAATTATTGTCGAATTCTTTCTTCCAGAACTTTTTTTCTTTACTTGACTTTTCTATTTTCCGTCATTTCTTCTTTCCTTCCAACCATTAATTTTCACATTGTATACTATTTTGTTAATCTTCTTATTTCTTTCACTCAATATTTCTTATATTTTCCTTGTCTTTTTTCATTTTATCTTTCATGCTCATCATGTGTAATAATTTCTTTTGTATACTTTTCTTCCGATATAGCATTTATTATTTACTTTTTCGTCGTTGTTTTCTTTTCTTTTCTCTCTATACACTACTCTATATTATTTCTGTATGTCGGCTTTCACGGCCGGGGTCAATGAGATGAGTGTTTTCCAGGCTAAGAGGCCTGGCAGGCACTCTGAGGAGACAACTACACCCTCCAATGCCCGAGTACCTCGTCATTTGAGATGTCTATTGCAGCTGCAGACGAAAATTCTGGCTCCTTCACTTTCGCTTTCTTAATTTTAGGATTTGTTTACTTTGGGCTTCCTTTACTTTTGGCTTCCTTTCCTTTCGGCTTTGTTTCCTTCAGACTTTATCTCTTGGCTTGGTTTCCTTTATTTTTTTCTTTGGGCTTTCTTTACTTCTGGCTTCTTTTCCTTTAGGTGTTTTTCCTCTTGGCTGTCTTTATTGTTGGATTTTTTTCACTTTCGGATTTCTTCACTTTCTTTATATTTAGCTTTTGGATTCTTTTCTTTTCATATTAATTTCTCTTTACTTTCTTTCCTTTTCGGTTTTCCTTTTTCCTTCAAAAGTTGGTCTTCTTTTCTTTTCGCTTTGATTTCTTGTCATATCTGCTTTTCGTATCTGCTTTACCTTCTTACACTTTTCGCTTTGCCTTCTTACCGTTTTCTCTTTACCTTTTTATCGTTTCTTGCCTTGTCATTTTCGCTATGACCTTATCTTATCGTTTTCGTTTTCCCTTCTTGTCGCTTTCAATTTTTCTTATCGTTTTCCTTCTACCCTCTTATAGTTTTCATTTTGCTTTCTTACAGTTTTCCAATTGTCTTTCTTTCATTTTCGCTTTACATTCTAATCGTTTTCATTTTGCCTTCTTATAGATTTCAATTTGTCTTCCTTCCGTTTTTGCTTTGCCTTCCTATCTTTTCTCTTTTGCGTCCTATTTTCATTCTTGTCACTTTCTCTTTGCATCCTTACCATTTCCCTTTGCATTGTCAATTTGAATTCTTATTATTTTCTATTTGCATTTCTATCGTTTTCTCTGTGCAATCTAAGCATTTTCGCATTATATTCATATGATTTTATGTTTGCATTCTTATCATTTTCTCTTTGCATTATTATCACCCTATCTTTGCTTTCTTATCATTCTCTCTTTGCATTCTTATCATTTTCTCTTTACTTTATCATAATTTTTCTTTGTATTCTAATCATTTTCTCTTAATATTTTAATGCTTGCTTTTTGTTTTCTCTCTTTCGCTTTTGCTTTCATTTTACTTTTCATTTATTAAATTGTCTCTTTTCCTCCGATGTCTGTTATTTTCTTTTCTTCGTCCTTCCCCGCTCTTTCCTTAGTTCCTTGCTTTCTCATGTCTAGTACAGTATTAATGGAAGCTGCGGTAGCAATATCCCAAAGAGTATGTAGAAATAATAACGGGATTATGGTTAAAACGTTGTTGGAACACCGTATGAGTATGTCTTAATCAATTGTGTTAATTACTTTTAAGGATTATAATCTACGCCAAATAAGCGCACTCATAATGCACTTGAAATAGGATTTTAATAAGGCGATAAATGAGCGGCGGGCAGCCAGGGGCATAGCGACTAGATTGAATCAATCAATGTCCACATTTTCCTTTTATTGGGACCCGCCTTTCGTCTTAATAATATCAGCTTTTAAATACCGTCCATTACCTATATTTAAAACAATTTGCTTTTATGTATACAGTGCCTATAGAGTGGAAATTAAAATAAGAACGAAGGAAATCGCTCCCCTTATATGAGATGGGTGCACGCTGATCGTAGATGGCAGCAGGTAATATTCAATTAG
This sequence comes from Periplaneta americana, assembly GCF_040183065.1. Taxonomy (NCBI): domain Eukaryota; kingdom Metazoa; phylum Arthropoda; class Insecta; order Blattodea; family Blattidae; genus Periplaneta; species Periplaneta americana. The sequence continues at coordinate 66,391,990 of NC_091125.1, forward strand.
CTGTAGTTCTCGTCGGTGTTAACTATAAATTACGTCGGCTTCTTTTTACTAGAGAAGGGGTCGATTATTTGCTGGACGTGTCCAGGTTTCCATTATCCACGTTAAAACTCACTCAGAGTCGTAAATTACGTAATTAAAGTAAAAGTAAAGAGAATGGCAACGCAACGCAGCGCAGCGCTGGGCTCGAGGCTATACGCAGCGCAGTCTGTAATGAGATGTAATGGCCGGCCTGTTTATCCTGCGATGCCGGGTTTATCTCGCCATAATTACTGCTCTCTGGCAGGCATCGGCGTCATAAACGCCACAGATCCCTTGAGCACTGTGCGGAAAAAGCTACACAGTTGATTCCAAACATTTACGCGAAAGAAAATAATGAATTATGCATGCCTTCACGAAGAATAGCTTCTATCAAAATATGTGTCGCGAATATACTACAAACTTCTCATTCTAAGTTTTACATATTCCGCAAGAATTCTGTTCCCTCGTCATGTTTCGAATGATATTACGTTTTGTAGTTTTTCTTTTCTTGAACTATCATACGGCTTCGTGCTTATTTCTGCAACTATGACACAAAAACATTATGGTATAAAGTTTATTTAATAAATTATCATACAAAACATTACGGTTTATATTTCTTGAAAAATTATTTAAAACATTACGGTTCATAGTTTTTTCTTGAATTATTATTCAAAAAATTACAGTTTAAAGTTCATTTCTTGAGTCACTCGTATTACACAAAACATTATTTTGAGCTATTACACAAAACATTAAGGTTTGTAGTCTATTGGGGTCCGACGAAACAAGACGCCGCCGTCTTGAATCACGAAGTGATTAATTACGCATATCATATTACTATGATGTACCGAAGTACATATGACATTTCCGTACAGGAATTCTGCATTACTATATAGTAAAGAATGGGTAGAACGGAGAAAAATTCTCTCGAATTCGGGTTTTCAGCTCTACGTGCTGACGCTTTATCCACCGAGTCACACCGAATTCTAGTTCCGATGCCGGATTGAATCCTCCTCAGTTTAACTGTGATTCAAGACGGCGCCTTGCTCCGTCGGATCCCGGCCACTTAGTCACTCGTAATGAGTGCACCTCTGTACATAGTGCGTTGGACATTGTGCCACTGTCACATATTCTGTGACACAGTACATGAGAGTAGGCCACCAAAAGGGGAACAGAGCGGTAGAACTTAAACTGAGAAGGATTCAATCCGACATCGGAACTAGACTTCAGTGTGGCTTAGTGGATAAAGCGTCAGTACGTAGAGCTGAACACCCAGGTTCGAGTCCGGTGCCGGAGAGAATTTTTCTCCGCTGTACCCATTCATCTTATTTCTTTCGCCAGCATATACGAAATATTGTTACGCATTTTTGCTACAAGATAAGTTAATATGTACGGTAATAAAAGAAAGGTGTATGATCCATATTCTCTCGCGATTATACAGTTACACTTTTTTCTTCTTGATAATAGTTATCCCAGGTGATTCAAGATTACATTGAAAATATGTTTTGACTACTACTACTGCTGCTGCTACTGCTACAGTGATGAAGAATCAAGTCAGTGTGCACGTGCATCCTAGTGAGTGGATTGGACGAATTTGTCCCAATTTTTAGATCCCCTGATTTGACTGTTTGGGACTGCATATAGGACACTAAGTTTGGAAGTTGATATTCAGAAAAATATTGAAGCTCCGAAGCCTGACATCATCTTCTCCTTCTTCTTTTTCTTCTCAAAGTTTTGGCCTTCAAGATCTGTTCCGATACCCAGAATTTGTCTCACATCACTTCCCAGATCGTCCCACATCTCTCCTATCGTTTGGTTTGTAATCCTAATAGTCTCCTACCTGACGCAAGAAAAGTCCGACGCCAATTAGCTACGGTTGTAAGAAGCTATTTTATGGAGCCAACTTCCTTATAAAGGAAAAGGTGTCGCCCTTTATAAGGAGTATAGGCCTGCAAACAGATGGATTCATGATCACCGCGGCTTATCATGTTCCGAATGGAGACAAGCTACAGGGACATCATTTTATTTTTACTAACATTTTTAATATTAACCTGTCTATACCTTTAGAGAACCGGAAACATCGCTTGCTCCCCCCTCCAAGACTGGAGTTCGATGATACTGGCGTAAAACACAAATCACTCTACTAGGTATAGGATGGAAGAAAAGTAGTTCATCCATTTACGTAGACTAGGAAATATCACGATTTTGAGTTCGATAATTTTCATTAGGTTTTTGTTTAATCAAAATACAGTACTGTATTAATAATAAGTGTTTTTACTCACGAAGTGAGTTATCCATGCGAACGTATTCATTATGCAGTGTATACTGTCTACAGCACATTAGCGTACAATATAGAGAAAGAAGTTAAATTGAAAAATAATCATAATATGAATATTTAAACACAATTTTAAAATGGTGGTCGTTCATTTCGATACAGGCTTCAGTTCTTTTGTGCATATTATCGCACTATAGACTATTGCATCTAATTCCAATTGCCAGTTTCGTCCTTCGTACTAGTAACTCATGTTGAAATAATTCTGTACCTACTCTACGTACTGTGAATTCAATCTTCACTTCTGCCCGACCCGAAAATATAAAATTACTCAGACATGCTATCTACTGTCCGTCCAAGTGGTTATGCCGCAGGATTGTAGAAAGGGAGGAAATCACGTAACAGTTAATTACTTAACGAGGCCCTTTTATTTAAGTTAAATTAAACTGCTGTATAATATTACGTAAACGTCCAATTCCTAAGAGAAATTAATGTTTTCAGAAAAGAGCTAAGACAGCCCAGCTTTTACAGAGGGGCGAGCAGAAGCAGGTGGGGGAAATCGGGATGCGACGTAGGCAAACGGACAGTACCTGTGCGAAAATATGATTCAATATTGAAAGCTCTTTCGTCACTGGAAAACGCGAACATATTTCTGGAACGTACTATACTCAGTAACTCAGTACTGCTTACTATCTGCGGTCTTGGTTCTGTGTGGAGTTGGAACTTCCTTAGTAGAAGGGGTGGGAGTGAAGTACATTAAAAAACTCAGGTACAATAAAAATTGAAGTAAAAATAAAATGATGTCCCTGTATAAAAATAACAGCCAATGTTTGTGAGGTACGTTCTCTATCGGTCAGATCTCAGGACGGTACCCTCTGCAGGAAATGCCGTAGAGAGCACAAAACCCTTGCACAAGTCCTGGGATTCTGTCCGTATGGGAAGGTCTTGCTGAAACAGTAGACATCATATCATTCAGAGCATGATGGCCCAAGCTATACGCGATTGTGGCTACACTGTTTATCAGGAGGTCTCTGGTTTGATCACTGACAGCAGTAGCAGACGAATCGATGTCATCGCCTTCAGACCATCTAAGAAATACAAGTTAATATTGGATCCTACTGTTCGATTTGAATTCACGGAGGACAGCCAAAGGAGGTCGATTCCGAGAAGAAGAGCATACATATGAGCCTACAAAAACAAACACAAGCTAGATAGTATAAATGTTGTTGACTTAATAATTGGAGCAGTTGGCGCAGTTTTGGAATTCACAAGAACTACAGAAGTCGTATCTCTTAGATATTGCGATTGAAATCATTTCTTTGGCAGTAATTATAAATTTTAATTTGTTTGTGAGAAAGTAAATCATACTCTTGAATTTCTGTTACTTTTTGTGAAGTATTTTATATATTAGAGCTATAATCATATATTTATATCATACCTTTGTAATGTTATAACTTTCAAATTGTCTATATCACTTTGTCCATGTAGCAACCCTCTGATGAGGGAAGTTTTTGTGAATTAATTTAAATGCTTGCTTTGGAAGTCTCAAGTCACTAATTTTTTGAAAACGGCTTTTCTATTTTAACTTATAATGTTTAATTTAATATCATCTACCATATTACTTATTCTCAAGCCTTTTAAATATTTTTCTTGGAAATTTTATCCCTGCCCGTTACACTAGTTAGTTGTCTAAGAGATTTCATTTCTTGAACTTCCAGTTTTTATTTTTCATTATTTCTTAGGGTACATGTTTCTGAACCAAACATGGACACTGAACATGTTTTGACATATACATATTTTTTTGTAAAATATCTTCTAATAACACTAAAATCTACATTTGTTGTGCCGACATAATTAAAAGTCCGAACTCAAGTGGCTGAGGTCTTACATGTTAGCTGAATTGGTGAACGATCTTCAGCATTAGTTTGAGGTTTTGTCTTGCTACGAAATTACAGAAAATTTAAATTTTTGATTTCATATCTTACTTCAGAATTCTTTATTTTCATAATTTAATATAGGTTTAGGGCAGCGGTGACATCGTGTAATCACACACGTTAAAACGGGTACGAGGAGTTTCCTGTACATTGCTGTTTTTTTCATTCACGTACTGAAGGCAAGCAGTGGCGATATCATGTTGCTCTACACATCCTGTCTCTACAAGCAGTAAGAGATTGTTTCGTAAAGAATGAGAAGGAGATCTTTTTTGTTGTTCTATCGGACAAAATGTAATATGTTTACTTTGCTCGGTTCAATTATGGAAACAGTAATTGCCACACTGAATAATGTATTATTATTATTATTATTATTATTATTATTATTATTATTATTATTATTATTATTATTATTACACCAAGTATGTGCTTCTATAATTCTGTACGCGAATGAATATTGATATTTTTAGATGTTCTCCCTAAAAGGATAAAATTATAGGTTTTATCTCAATTTTAATTTTTTTAATCTTTAGATGAGAGTAACTGTTTATTAGTTATTCATTTAATAATAATATTGTAGAAAAATTGATTCAATATTATGTGCCAACGATCTGTTAAACGCCAGGAACTGACATGTCTTAAATCATAGCCAGGAAGAGAAAAATGAGATAAATAAATGTAAAGAAGTCAGCTACCTAATGGGGTTTTAAATATCTCGTGCTCTAAAGCAGAATTTCTCAAAAGAGTAATGATTAAAATAGCTTAAATGACTTGTCCATAATAAGTTTTTAATTTTGAAAAACTGCGAATTTCTCTACAAAGTATCGAGAGAAGAATTTAGAAAATTCCTGATTATATTCAAGAGGAAGGTTAAAAAAGAAGCACTGGCTCTTGATGACAGCAGTGATATTACTGATACAGCAAAGCTTGAGATTATTATCCGCGGGATTGATCAAGATGTTAGTACAGGAACAACCACTGGTTGTAGTTTCCATGCCAAGTACCTTTCCTCTGTCTCCTTACTCCATAGGCTGTCTGTCGCAAGTAGTCACTGCAGCTCGAGTTTTGGTCAACGCTGGTTTATGGCATCCATTTCTTGAAAAGATTCAAGATTTTCCGAATATACTTTTACATACAAAGCAAAACAACAAAAAAGAGAGAGAGAAAAAAAAGAAAATCAAACTAAGATGAAAAATACTAATTCCTACGAAGTCGGAAAAAACCATTATTGCGTTTCCTGTGATGAAGAAGATGGTGATGATTACGATGATTATTTATACGGTAACTAATAGTAGACTGAGGTATGCGTAATTTTAATGCTGGGTCCAAGCTGGCTTCGTGCATTACAGGCGTTATGTTCGGTTCAAGTTTGTCGAGTATGGCGAAGTTCGATATTCGCCGATGATCGCTCCGCAGGAAGTGGCCTGCCGTGTTTGTTAGGTCTTGTTATGAAAGTATTCGCTGTCCTTCATTTTCATCCCTTTTTGTTACAACCTTTTAAGGATTTTATCATATTTCTTGCGATTAGTTTTCCATATGGAATAAGACGAATTTTGTATTATCTTGGTTGCGTCTCTCAAGTTCGAACATTGCAAGATACTTTCAAACCACTATAGCGTGTGCGAAAACTATCCGTTGTTGTAGATTGAGATTCGCGTCATGCTGGCATTACCGCATCTGTAGCTCAAGTGCTAGCGCGCTGGTCTTTTATCCAGTCTTCTCGAGTTCGATATCCGGCCAGAGCTTTCCTCGGGGTATTCCCGTTTTCTTTTATCATTCAACCAACACACTTCACTTTCCCCTAATTTCATACGTAATCTGAAATAGTTAAAAATAGGCTAGAGTGAAGGTTTGGGGTTAGTATGGATTTTCTATGCCGATATAAGAACTTATGGCTCCGGGCCAGAGGACTACTCGTCTGAGAATGGCAACTCGCTCCTTCATGGCCCACCTGTCAGCATCGGATTTCAAGAATGCCAGCCAGGCCACCTGTCGGACTGACTTCAACAATTATCGTATACATAGGCAATAAGGCAATGTTGGCGTAAGTTCAAGGGTCCGGCCCTCGAAAAACCAAACCGTGCTGACCTTACATAATGGAAATTTCGCCATATTTCCATATAACATCCGATCTATAATGTCTAAGGGATAGAATAAGATCAAGATCCCACATGAGTATGAAAGCCTCTGTCCATACATTAAAACTGTAATACTCAAGCTTACACTTTTCACAAATGGTTAAGACATCTAATGTTGGCGATCTTGTAAAATTTGTGGCTGAAAATTAGATGTTATTTCTTCTTCTCAAGATTTTTTTTTTTTTTACATACTGGTTTTATTTTTGATTCTTAATCACTGTTTCTACCACGTTGAATAGTTTCTGCAATTTACTTTGAAAGGCTCGTTAAATAAGGAACTACTGTATTTGCAGTCGGTATTCAGGTTTTCGCAGCTTTCCCTTGCCACTCCACAGTAATAGTCTCTCAACTTCATATCGTCATCCCATCGACTGTGAATGGCATTTGTGTTTTAAAAGCGTCGTTATAAAACTAAATATATGATCATCACGCAGGTAATGTAATTGAACATGGTTACTGACTAATAATACCTGAACTCTTAAGTATGGCAGCATTCCCTTTCAACGACTCTTGTAAGCTATGGAGGCTATTCAAGCCGGTGCTTAATGTCATAACGAGAATAGATTCCTAATGAGAAAGAATTACACAAAAAGGCCAAGTGCTCTAGAAAATCTCCACAGCCACTTTGTACACCAAAAAATAAGAAAATTACAGGATGTCAGTTAATCGATAAAAGCATAAAGGAAAGAAATAAAGAAGCGAGAGGCAAATAAAAATCAGGGAAAGTAAACAAAGGATAAAAATGAAGAAAAATGAAATAATAAAGAAATAGAAAGAGAGACAAATCAAAAGAGAAAAGAAAGGAATCAAGAAATAAACAAGAAACTAAATAAAATTAGGAAGGAACGCGCAAAGAAGGAGAGAAAGAAAAGAGAAGGAAAAAGACACTCGTACAAAGAGAAAAGAATAGGAAAGAAAGACTAAATAAAAAGAGAAAGAAGAGAAGAAAAAGAATTAGCAAAGAAAGAAAAGAGAGGAAAGAAATCAGGGACGCGCAGAGAAAGAAAGAAAGAAACCATCGGCATAGCTGTGTCAGCTAAGGCGCTTGCCTGCCGATCCAGAGTTGCGTTCGGGCGCGGGTTCGATTCCCGTTTTGGCTGATTACCTGGTTGGGTTTTTTCTCGAATGTCAGGTAATCTATGGTGAATCTTCGACCTCGTCTCGCCAAATATCATCTAGCCTTCACCAATTCCATCGACGCTAAATAACCTCGTAGTTGATACAGCGTTGTTAAATAACCAAGTGAAAAAAAGAAAAAGGAAAAGAAAGAAAGAAAAGAAAATATACAAGAAACGTGCAGAGAAGGAAAGAAAGGAGGGATACGCAGAGAAAGGAAGATAAGATAGAAAGGACACGCAGAGAAAGAAGAAAATGAAGAGAGGAACGCACAGAGGGAAAAGATTATAAATTTTTATTTTAGTAGGTTATTTTACGACGCTTTATCAACATCTTAGGTTATTTAGCTTCTGAATGAGATGAAGGTGATAACGACGGTGAAATGAGTCCGGGGTCCAGCACCGAAAGTTACCCAGCATTTGCTCATATTGGGTTCAGAGAAAACCCCAGAAAAAAACCTCAACCAGGTAACTTGTCCCGACCAAGAATCGAATTCGGGCCACCTGGTTTCGCGGTCAGATGTGCTAACTGTTACTCCACAGGTGTGGACTAAGATTATAAACGGAGAAGGGATTTGTAGGGGAAGAAGAAAAGAAAGAAGGGACGCGCAGAGAAAGAAAGAAAATATAAGAAGAAGAGACTTGCAGAGAAAAAAAGAGAAAGAATGGACGCACAGAAAAAGAAAGAAAAGAAAGGAGGGGACGCGTAGATAAAAAAGAAAAGAAATGAAGGGATCTGCAAAGAAAAAAGAAAAGGAAGGAGAGGTGCATAGAGAAACAAAGAAAATGAAGGAAAAGGATTTACAGAGAAAGAAAGAAAAGATAATAAAAAAGGGACGCATAGAGAAATGAAGGAAAAAGAAAGAAGGGAGGGTCGCGGAGTGGATGCGTAGAGAAATAGAAAATAAAATAGAGGCACACAGAGAAAGGAAGAAGGGATGCGCACAGAAAGAATGAAAATGAAAGAAAGACGGGTTGCGCTGAGAAAAAGAGAGAAGAAAAAAGGCATGTTTAGAGGAAGAAAGAAAAGAAGGAACGAAGAGAAAAGAAAGAATGGATAAGCAAAGAAAGAAAGAAAAGGAAAGAATTGAAGAGAGGACGAGAAGCGAAAGAAAGGAAAGGAAACAAAGAAGGAGTGCTCAGAGAAGGACAGAAAAGGAAAAAAGAAAACGCAGAGAAAGAAAGGAAAAATAAACTATAATTGAAAAGAAAAGTTATAAATAAAAGAGAACAGAGAAGCCAGCAAAGACGCAATGAAGCTGGGAGGTGGAAAAAGGAATGTAAATATATGGAGGGGGAGAGGGAATGTAAATTGAGGGAAAGAAAAAATCGGAACATAATATATTCAAGTAGAATTAGGTGGTTTAAAGGAAGAAAGAAAGAAAGAAAGGGAAGGGAAGGAAAGAAAAAAATTAAGATTGAATATAAATTAAAACAAATACTAGCAATATAAATTAAAAAGAAATGAAAAAAAGAAAAGAGAAAAATGAATTAACAGAAGGAAATAACTATTGAAGAGGAAACATTTTTTATAAAAAAAGAGAATTCGATTATAGCGGAGCGAAGATCATTTCTTGAAGGATAATAATTGATAGACTACCTTCCCGTTACCGTGTGTTGCTCGGCCGGCTCATCCTGATGGAGATGTCACGGCCTGGGCCTGCGAACTGTGTAGTCTTCAGGCATGTATGTAGCCAGTGAGTGATTTATGCAGCTCCGTACACGACTACGGGGCCGTGATCATGCAACCGTGTCTCTTCCAATGACAGAAACACCAAAACAAAACACAGTCATCACAAAACAAATGTTCGTGCCACTTTCATACTATGATAAGCAGAGGAGCTATACCTTAACGGAAAATTAAGTACAACGCGCCCAATTATGTTATTAGGTACAGAATAAACAATGTGATTAAATTATGAGGTATGTATTCATACACACACACACACACACACACACACAGGGTGAACCTTAAGTAATGCTATTAGTTTCAGGGAGTTAAATTTGAGATAAGCTATTTCAAACAAAAAAGTTCAATGCAATTTTGCTCGTTTTTGCTTCCCTTTAGAGATAAAAATTGTTTTATATAAAACATTCCATACCGTGAATTCCATGAATTGTGAATTCATATCAAATACCGATACCGGTTCCCTTTTCGACCTCAAAGAAATATTTGATAGCCTGCCAGTTATAGATAACATCCGGTAAACATGGGAAAACATGCAGCTAGATGAAAATACTTTGATTGGGAAAACGTCCTCAACAGCAGCCGTTGCATTGTCACCACAAAATCCATAAACAAAAAGCATGTCTGTATATTCACTATGCGAATAATACACGAATTAAATGTCAAGTGAACGTGTATTCAGTTCTGTGTGTTGCGCAGGCGTTGCGGTGCTCAGATGCTGACGTGTGCAAAAGATTTGAAGTAACACGTCAATACACGGAACAGCAAGACGTTCCAGTATTTCTTCCCTTAATTTCTCCCCAAACGTTAAACTTCGGACGTTGGTATATCAGGTTAAATGGATGTGGGTTAACCCAAACTACATTATTCTGAAGTCACTAGCATTCTTCCTGAGATACTCTGTATAACCTGGAGGAGATGCTAGCAAAGAAACCAGTCTTTTCCTATGTCTTATTGTTACTAAACATAATTTCTGGTAACATGTTTATTTCCCTTTCTCACAATCTCTTTTCTAACTTATTTTCAGTACGTGATTTCTACTATGTCCCGAAAATAATGTTGCCAAAATTTTTCACAAGTGTAAAGAAACTCATTTGAAGGGAAATGCGTTGGCAACTTTATCTTTCGATATTTTAATGGAAAACTGATTATGCTGACGTGCAATAAAATTATGAAAGATTAGTCCATTTATGAGAATATTACTGAGGAATGTATTTTATCGTATTAGTTTGTCCAGGAAGCTCTGCAATCTGCAGTTAGAAATATCGAAGTACTACATCTCAGCCTAGTTTAAAGTACACTGGATATAATATTTAATGAAGCTGTTGATGATTGCTGGTTAAGTTTATATAAAATTGTTTCCTTCGTTACTAAGTAAAAAAATCTTTCAAGAAAATATTCTTTTAAAATTATTGACTTAACTCTCCTTTATGTATGTTACATATAGGCTACGGATATATCTCTTCTTTGGAAGTAGCTTATAATACTCGTGAAATTATTACCTCTTGGAACAGTAATGATTATGATAATGAGAAGAAACGGCTCTTTTTGCTTATAATATTAAATTATATTTTATAAAAGTGAAACACATGTTTAGTTTAAAATAAGGAACCTGCTCGCTTTGAAAATTATGAATGGCTCTCTCCAACTGGCAAAACTCTGTCCAGAGCTATCCAGAAATTTACTTAAAGATGAGATAAAATCCAAGATTTTGAACGTCATTCTTTTATTGAACTACATGGAATCCCGAAGTCCTGCACACTGCTTGTTTCGGATGTCGCACGACATGTCAATCCAGTCTGTAACATTTCAGATTAATCCAAAGGAAAGGTTAAAGGTAGACATCGGCAACACATGCAAATGAAATTATTTAAATGTACACTATATTGCAAGGAACTCTCGATATCAGCATTAAAATATTTCATCTGAGTTTACAAAAATACGGCAACAAATACACTTTTCGGTGTGGTTTAGGAGTTGAGATGTTAAGGAAATGAAACTACTTAAAGGACAAAAAATATATTTTGTCAGCTTCTAGGTACGTCATTTCTAGAAATGTTCAGAGTTTGTTGAGTTATGAAATTTATAAGTGACGACAGTATTACAAAAAAAAGCTGGAATTTGAGAAAAAAATTAGTTTACAAAAAAACTGAATAAAACACATGTAAAGAATATAATATTCTATCTTCTCATCTACGTTTCGGCTTCCCCAAAGGTATTTTTCCCTCAGGTCATCCAACTAACACTCTATATGCATTTCTGGATTCGCTCATAGGTGTTACATGCCGTGCCCATCTCAAACATCTGGATTTAATGTTAGTAATTGAAGAGGTGGATTCCAAACCGGCTTACGTCGAAATGACAAGTTATGAGAAAAATGACAAAAACTGATAAAATAAATTTGACGCCCTTAGATCCATTTGAAAAAAAAAATCATATGCAGACACTAAGTCAAGACGTGGGAAAGTCTGGTAAATAAACTTACACAGTTATATATAGGTTGAAAAGAGTAAATTAAAACGTGAATAAAGCAAGTTAAAATTAAAAAAAAAAAAACTTAGGGCACTTCGGAATCCATCTCTCCAATTATGTCAGGTGAAGAATACAATGCGTGCAGTTTGCGTTGTGTAACTTTCTCTATTCTCCTGTAACTTCATCTTCTTAGCCGCGAATATAGATGCGAGGAGTATAAAGACAGAAATGAAGAGAAATTTGAAAATTGAATTTCAAATCCCAAACATCCTTACAATCGCAAACATGCTCACAATAACAACCACGAACATCTTAAACGTTCCACGCAGATTATCTTTAACTCAAGAGATAAATTATCTTCCCCTGCAACAAGAGAGTTTCGAACTCTGCCACTGAGTAGCAGGGAAGTCTGAGAATGCTCTACTGAACGCAGATCTCCTGTCATAAAATGAAAATTTACAACATTCCTTCCGGTGATCGAACACAGATCGCCCAGTATTGTAACCGGTTTCCGTGCTATTTACATCCTCCATATCGCTGTTTTGTGGGCGTGGGACGTTGTCCCTCCTCGCCTCCAACGTTACGTTACATTGCATTGTGTTGTTTCGAAAGATAGCTAATGATTCAGGGGTCGAATATCCTAGTGGTCTAGTGGTTACCATGCGTGCAATGGAATCCGAGGTTCACGGGTTCAAATTCGATGGAGAGTGGTGAATTCTTAAGGGCGAGAGAAGTAGTTAAGTTGGGGTTTCCGTGTCGTATGTATGTAATATATCCATGAAGGTCTTCATCCATCATGCTTGTAGGTGAAACAAAACTGAACAACTGCTGTCGAGCGTCACCTTTTCACAAAAGAATCGCGGCTTCTAACAAACATATTGAGAAGATAATCTGATTAGTTCTCTTTAATATTTTAGAGAAATATCAGTACAGGAGAATCATAGGATAACACTTTGAGTTGCATTATAAAGTATTTAATATTTCAATCTATCTTAAACAAGCAGCAACTGTGTACAGCCAGTACCACCGTTTCTGGCACGTGAAATAAGTTATGGGGACGTTGAGAGCGAGTATCTTACATTTGCCACAAAGTATGGGCGAGAAAGCTGACAACTGTGATTGGCAGATTGCTGACGACATAACTGTTTATGAGATGGTACCACTCCCAGCCGAAGCCGCAACAGATGCCACTGACACACCCCAGAAACGCAAAATGCGAGTTTCTTGCCTTTGATGCAGTGGGCAGATTGCTGATATGACGTGCTGGGTGGTACCATTCTAAACTACACTGGCAACAAGTGCTCACTGACTGGTTTTATACTCAAGGACACGCGCCAAAAACGCTGGCGCTGGCTATACACACCGTGTCCCGCTTAGAGGGATCGAGAAATAAATGCTCACCATTTAAAATCAGATGAAGATATTGTTTTGATTTACATCTGACAAGCTGCAGAAACTGTCCAAGTTTATGCACCAATAGTTTAAAAACAGTTGCATGTGCATGCGCATGCGCACTAACGTTCATCGTGGAAACAAGCCTGGCGCCATTCAGTAGAACATTCCGTCATTGGACCATTCTCCTTCATCGAGGCAACAATCAAAGGGAATGTGTATCTGGACATGTGCAGAACTTTTGTTGTTGATCAACTCACCCAATATCTGTTTTTCAGCAACATGGGGTCCACCCCATTACTGTGCAGCAGTGCGTGGCTTCTTGAATGCAAACTTTCACAATAGGTTGATCGGAATAGGAGAAACCTTGCCTGGTACCTAGGTTATCCAACTTGACGCCCATTGACCTTTTTCTGGGGCTTTATGACGAATATTGTATACCAACGTGGTACAGTTGACACTTTGGAAAACCTGAGGCAACGCATTATAAATGCAGCTGCGCTAATCACTCCACAAATGTTATGGAACACTTGGCAGAAGGTTGAGTACCTTTTGGATGTCTTCAGGGTAGCTCGAGGTGCACACATCGAGTTGCACTGACCATTCTTCGAAACTCTGAGAGTTTTTACATCAAGTTATAGAAAAAGTCATGTTATAAAACCATTATTTATACTTTAAATTAGCACTTATTTCTCGATCCATCTAAGTAGGACACGGTGTATAAAATAAATTATTACTAACTTATAAATTACCTGCCAATAATATAATTTTCTTATTCAGTATTAGGATCTTTCACTTGTCGTTATTCGCTCTGACACTACTAGCGGTTCATGGATGTTGCTAGTGCCAAACAGTATACACCACTTTTTTTCGTCAGAGACTATCCATAGTACACCACAGGCGGTGGGTCCATATTACACTCGTAATGAATGATGATGGAGAATTGTTGGGATGTCACAAGGGAACCGAGTACCCGGAGAAAATTCCTGTGTTGCCCAACACAAGTTATAAATTCAGGTAGAGCGGATTTCAATCCGGGTCCCCTGACTTACAAGGCCAATATGCTAGCACTGAGTCACCATGGTGGTTCAATAATAGAATATATAACATACCCACAAATTTTATACAAAATAATATACTAACTAGCATTCACTATTGTTTGAGATTCAATTCATGAAACACTTTTTATTGCAATAGGATTCCACGAATTACATGTAGCCTAATAAATTATTGGAACAACATTTTACTTACTTGCGCATTGCATCATCTAACTTTTGAAGATCCAGTATCAATAGTGCGAGACGTATTCTCTGGAAAATGTTCAGAAGAAAACAATGAAGAAAAATATTTCTCACATAATAAATGGGATTGTTCCTCACGGAAATATTTAGTTACTATTTTAGTATGTAAACCTTGATAGGAGCAGACATTCTTCCAACTATTTCTATTGACTATGCCAATCAAAACATTTCCACTTTTGTTCTAGCAACATAAATATCACCGTCGATATCACTACCATAACCATTATGGGGCGTTATCACCATTAACATGATCGATCATATTTTGCTTTTGTGACGAAATCTCAAGTAAAACGTTTTTACATTTTCAAGACATTTTAATTTGTAAAATCATACTCTCCGAAGAATGTTCCGTCACGAAGCCGACAAGCTTTACTAGCGTGTTCGAATGGTCATTCCAAGCAAGGGTTCATAACCATGGCTCCATTCAGCTTCGTTCCCAAGACATGGCCTGAAATGCCAGTGCACCGGATGTTTCGTACGAAAACGTAAAATACGAGATTCCTCAATTGTTTTTATGTTTCTGCTATGTACTAACAGAGGGTGTAGTAGTCAGTACAACCAATAACTTCATTGTGATAGACCGCAATAATAGATGTATCTTTCGGGCTTTAGTTTCTATTTTTCGTCAGTGAAGCATGAGTGACAATAAAATGCCTGGAATGTATTTAAACGAGAAATATACCTACATGCTGTTTCTGTACGGTTTTTGCAATTGGAGTGAGAGCTCTGCTCTCTACGAATATCGAGACAGGACCCAACGTTAGTTTTTCACTCTGATGACTCAGGATCGAATCAAGGGTAAACCAAACCTAACCTGTCACAGATTCGTCTATGCAAGGTGTATAACATACGCAGAGAACGAAAGGAACTATCTCACCGCCAGTTTAGCCGAAATTGTAGTTCTTGAAATATTTAAAATTAAATTTCAAGCAAATACATAAGACATTATTATAATATAATATCAGTATTACGTTCTGCGTTTCTGTAGGTAGTTGTCTGAGCATTAAATAACCTAGTTATAGATTCCCTTGCTCTTGTATTTTGATTAGAAATTATGGCATATATATTTTTTTTTGCTCGTTTCTTTATAATAAGCTCCATAGACAAAATAGTAATATTATGTTCAGAAATATGTTAACAATCACTGGTGTTGTGAATGTACTTTATAAACAAAAGAAATATTGCCAACTTCTGTTCCAATTCTGCTAACTATGGAATAGATAACCTTGGAATAAGCGAACGTCATACAACGCGGAGCTCCATTTATTATGTAGTTAGGCTATTCCACGAATTGCTATTCCAAGGTTTATTAAGCGATCTTACAACTGTGCCTTAGTCTGTTAGGGTGCTATGCATAGACATTTCGCTAGTCCGCGCTACGAGCGTGCTAAACTAGCCCCGGCTATCGAGTGATTACTTGTACAGGATTCATATCATATCATATTGCTAACACTGGTTTCTGAATACGAAAAACGTTAATTCGCTGGTCATCCACGGGAAGCCCGCGCTAAGAATGTCTATGAATATGGCCCTTAGTTTCTACTAATGTATGTAGTGTAATGTACAATATGTGTATGTATGTTTATAACAATAAGAAAGAAAGGTAACGACATATTCTAATGTCGCACTTTGGGTTTTGTGTCTTGCTGTTTGCTTTACACAGTAATTCTTCACAGTATTAAATAAGCAATTCAGAAAACCTTGATAAAATATACTGTTTAAACCGGACCTCTTTTTGCGACGTGAGTATAGAAATTTAAGACGAAATGTGTAGAGTTGAAGACTTCAAGAAGAGTTCTCGCCCAAGATTAAATAAAGAAATAACTTATATCACGCTTGTAAACACCGCCGTCAGCGAGGTAACTCAACCGTTAACGATTTATGATACCACTGAGCAAACTTATTTCTATCCGTCCTCTTCAGTCTTTCATGTTCGCGCCTTGAATGACGCAGCAAAAACTCTCCAAAGATGTTCTCATTACTAAATGGAACAGATATTAACCCTGTGATCTGGTATTGGAAAAGTTGGTCGGCATAGAAAATTTGAATTTCAAATTTCGTGTGTTCGCATTAGCGGTAACGTACTCTCTCGCAGAGAGCGAGATATAAGTGAAGAGTTTGGGAGGTACCGGTAACTACCACCCGCAGCGCTGCAATCAGCGAGTGGGTGTTAAACCGTGACTACATATCACGCTCAGCGATATTCTTTTATTTTTCATGTCCGCTCAACATGCATGGAACATCTTCCCACTCAATACACTCCTCTCTCCGTCTCTCGCCTTCCTTCTCACTCTTCTCCCGATAAAAATCGAATGCCTTGATATTGTAATCATTGTGGTTGCCTGCTAATTGGTTGAGATTCCTGTTATTCGGAATATTTGCTGTGATGTGTCCGGGAACCGCCTGGCACTTGTTTCATCGTGATAAGACCGAGCATTAGAGCACATTACGTGGCTCAGGCTCGTCCCAGGTTACTGACTCGCTCCCAGCTATAGGAAGACTAAAATTATAGTCCACATCAATCTTATACTGTTCTAAGACAATCCTTTTCTGCTTATCGCAGAGATTTCTATATTTGCCTACTTAATTATTACAAATATATACGTAGGCCTATATATTATTTATGAACAATAATATCACTAGAGGTTTTGATTTATCTAGAGAAAATCAAAATTCGAGTGGTATTTAATTGACTATTACACGATTAGAAGAAGATATATAAAGATTAGAAGAAATAAAAAGTATAAATATTAATTGACTTACTGAAATTCTATTTCACTAATGTTAGCTTCACCAAAATGTTTGAACGGAGCCGCCATTTTCAGTTAACTATCTATGCGGGAAACAACTGACGATCGCAGAGCATGTTTTATAGTACAAACAAATGCTAGGGAAGTGATAAAACAAACAAATGCTAAGAAAGTGATAGAAACAAACGTATGCTAGGGAAGTGATGAAATTGTGCGATAAGCAGCCATGATTGGTTGAAAGAGTCCTTTCGTACCGTTTTATTTGTCCAAATTAGTATGATGTAGTAAAAGTGTAATAATCAGTATAAAGAGCATGAAATAATTTGATCGATTTGAAGAATTTATATAAGTTTCAACTCTAGCCTCGATAGGCCTAATTTATCTGAATTTATTATTTAGATTTTCTTAAGAATAATGATATTAATTTAATTTTATAAACTTCCTTTATTTAAAGGCTGCCAAGAATGACAAAGTGTACTATATATTTATGAACGTGCTTATATATAAATAAGAAACGTGTAATTTGAAAAATAATAATAGAGAAAAGAAGAGACCTATATGATAAAACATAGTAAACAAGTACAATAGAGTAAAAATACATAAAATGAAAATATAAATCAATTTCAAACATAGTTACTATACTGGGGATTTCGTAAGATCCGAATGGATCCCTTTAAGGCACTGAAGACTATTTTCTCATAAGTTAATGGTGTTATTGAGGCTTAACTTTTTGTATGTTTTGGCAAAGACGCAGGTATGGTTCCTCTTACTCCCATACCGACAACCTCGATTTATGGAAGGTGGTATTTTTCTTTACAATATGGAATTAATTGTCAGTTAATATAAGTTTCGTTTTTCAACGCTGACCTCTGCAGATATTTCGGCATCCGTTTCGAATGTGCTAGTGGGGTCAAGAATAAAAGCCAAATTGTTTTTGATGATGATAATGTCGATACGTCTAACACTGCCTTGTGTACCTAATAAAGAAACAAACCTAAATATATTCACGTTGAAACTAAAAATGTTAAATTAAGTTTAGAACACACACAATAATATATTACATTTTATTATAACATAACCTTACAAATTTATAATTTCAAACGTTTAATAATAAAGCCGTAAATCCCCAGTGGGGCAAGGCCTCCTGCTTGGGCAGGGGTGGCTCAAGTCTTGACCATCAGAAGAGCCGACCTGATGGTCTATTTACATTCCTAGTTCTTTGTCCACAACAGCTTCAATAATATGTTAACATTTACGACAACAGCTATATTCCAAGGCAATATCATGTCGTTCAGATTTTGCGTCAATATAATCTTATAGTTAAGATGTTTGCTGCCTTAAAATTGGTATATACATAGGTCTGCACACAGTTTGTTTTTTACACTAATGCATTTGTATATACAGTGTGACTGTATCCCTGGTGATAATTCTCCTTTATCAGTTTTGATAAGAAAAACACGTACGTTTTGCAGTAATATACGGAATTAGAATATGACTTCAGCCTCAAGAGAATTGTGACTTTAATTATTTTTTCCTCTGTACTCTTCAAATGCATTTGTGCGCCGTAGCTCATAGTAAGAATCTTAAGTGGGCGTAAGCGAGCTAGCGAGCTTGCAAGTCGAAGCGTAGCGAGGGAGTGAAGCTTCTCAGTACACTTTTTCCTTCCTCTCACGCGCAGGTAGATTTCACGAGATACCGAATGGTCTATAACCCCGGCAGAATATTTGTACTGGTACATATCACTCCAAGTATTTACTGTTGATGAAATACTGCACCATTTAACAATATCAAAGAATTCGCCAAAGGAAAGATAAGCGGGGATTATCTAAGATGTCACGATACGTTGTGTAGGGTTGTTGTTATAAAGTGTTGAAATTGTACCAAGGAAAATATTTTCTCTTTAATAATACTAAAAATATCAAAATACAAAATTAATGTTTCCAAATACGTCTAATTAAAAATAGGTAAAATGACAACGTAAAATTTGCTAAGTTTTCCGTCAAATGATTAATACAAATTCCAGAAAAGTCGTTGGTCGCTATTTCATAATTTTTGTCATTATACACCCCACAAAACCGTTAGATCTAGCGACTTGTCTCTAAAGTTGGGAACATTGATTACTGCTTTTCGAAGGAGGGAAGCATACTTGTAGTTACGATATTTCCCGCACAGATGGCTGGCCTGCCGCGGTTGGTGACATAAATGCAGTTGCAGTAAAAAGATTTAAGGAATTGTAAAATGGTTAATATTCTGGCATTTGCCTGGAGAGACTTGGGAATTCACGAAAAACCCAACTTAGGGCAGATGGATAGCGGGATCAAACCCTAAAATTTCCTCCAAGACATGAGATAACTGCTTCCTGTTTAATATTAGCCCATCAATCCGAACAAAATTCCATAACATGTACCATGAAATGCCATCTCTCATGATTTAGTGGCCAAAAGCGAAACGGATTTACTTGAAAAATGTGAAACCTCTGTACATTGACTTCAAGACATTCGCTTCGGACACGTAATTACGGAATCAAGAAGGCTAGAATTCATCTAATAGAGGTTCACGCCTAGTAACCACTTAGTTGTTTCCAGGAAATTCTAAACCTGCATTGCAATTCAGTACTTCGCACTACATTGCTGATTCACGTTCTACATGACGAAGGAAGATGATTTCGGCCGTCAGTCAGCTTGTGTCCGGCGGCATTGCTTCATGGAACTTCAAGTTCATCATAATCATCATGTACAACATCCTAACAGTTGAAAGTAACATGGAACTATTTCTATACTACGAGCAGAGTTGACTGACAGTGTTGAATATCAGATTGATTTCCAGTGCCGAGCATTTTATAACGTAGTCATTGATTCTAATCGGCTCTTCTCTCCTTGACTGACATCCATTTTCATTTTATGACCTTCAAAGAAATTTCCTACTAAAGGATGTACTGGAAGGAATGTGAACGGAAGAAAATTTCGGGGCAGAAGAAGATATCAAATGATAGACAACATTAAGATACATGGATCGTATTTGGAGACTAAGAGAAAGACGGAAAATAGGAAAGACTGGAGAATGCTGGGTTTGCAGTGAAAGACCTGCCCTTGGGCAGAACACTATGACTGAATGGGTAGGCCTACATATAAAATAATGGCTAACGTTGCATATAGAAGGATGTGGACCAGTGAGATTTTAAATCGAAATGTTACCATTCTTTCCCACCAGAGGCCTTCAAAATCGATGTTCTGATGAAGTCGGCTAACAGAAAGTTAGGACGAAGTAATGGTTGGTCTGCACATACAATTTCGCTTTGATTTGTTATGCAATAATTTTACTCTCAGTAGGTCAGCTATTGTATTTCCTCAGTGGATAAAAACCAGAAATGATTTTATACAACAAATTATATTTCTGTATTTTGTTTGAGGTAGAATACATTAACGTCAGCACTATAACCACTAGATCATCAAAGCCAACTGTACAAGAAGTCATTAAAAGTAAAAAAAATAATAATAATAATAATAATAAATGAGATTATAGACTCTAAGCGGAGGAAGTGAAAATTCTTAAGCTGTGAAAGTGCAGTAATATTTTTAATAATTGTTCATGCAACGAGAGGCCGTAAATTAGTGTTAAATTTAACACTTTTATACTCAGTACTGTTCAGAATTTAAAAATGAAACAATTCGTTTATGATAGCTAAAATGGGATATGAAAATAAAATTATACTCTGAAATCGTACCAAATGACGTGAAAAATCTACGTCAATAGTAAAGTTGCCTCAGATCTTGTTGTTTGTTTACTGGGTGAATTATTCATCTCTCACGTTCGCTAAGCCTCTGGTTTTGGGATATTAATTTTTTGTACCAAAATCTTCTCAACAGTGCAATTTCACTCACTGGTTTCCACTGTATAACTTCACAACATTACACAGAAGACGAACTGGCAGGCGGCAGCTCAATTCCCGCTAATGTATGCATTAATCTGTATAACTTTATAGAAAACAGCGAACATCAACAAATTTATTTACGTGATAGCATAGCAACGTACACAACGCTGTACCAACGACACTCAAATCCCTTTTAAAACATTCGTTAGAGAATTTCGCTTCAAGTTTTGGCTCACAGAGACATTTTCGATGGCTGAGAACCAGACTGATCTAAGTCCAACTTTTTAGAAAAAGGACATCGGTATTTCATTGTTCCGTGTCCTTGTCTGCATATATGAATAGGACAAAATTATAAGTATTCCTCCCCATAAACTTGCTCTGAGACTATTCCATACTGTTCTATGCCAAGTTTTAAAAGTCAGAAAGTTAATGTAATTCTCCTGAAAAAAAAAAATAGTAAAATGGACTTCTAACAGCCTCATTCCCAGCCATGAGCTAAATTATGCCCACAACGCTAAGAAGTTGACGAGTCAAGATATATCTGACTAGGACTACTATTTTCTGAATTCAGTCCCAGAAATGTAATACAGTTCAAAGACGAATAGAATTTTACTTTAGTGAAAGTATTCATTTGTGTAAATAAATAACTAATAGTTATTTATGTATCAAGTACTCAAAATAAGGCTTTAGCGGACGAATTCAGTTTTAGGACCAGGCTTAAACCGAGTCCAAAACACAGAACGAGTCCGCTAAAGGTTTTGCGTAAGTGGTGCATACAATGTTTTTAGTAAAAGCTCTCTACATTATATGAATAAAATAAAGTAAAGGTAAATATAATATAAAAGGCTTAGTCAGTCAATTGTTATATTCTTACCGCCGTCTGGTAAAAATGAAACAATGTTGACATATGAAAACCCTGTTATATGTAGTTGGTATGCCGATTGTCAGTGCAATCTGGATCCGAATCTCGTATGGACTACGTACGAATACGGACAAAGACGGCGATGCTTGTTTGTAAACAACAATATATACGAATTATTATCTGTGCATTTCGAATTGGCGCTGGTGGATCGAGGTTACGTAAAAAAGTACAAACCACGCACGAGTCACTGAACTGAAAACTGTGAATTGAAGCACTGGTAATTCCGGCTGTCCCAGCTGACTTTAGTTGAGGAGAATGGTCCAGGATTGGTGTAAGCACACGTGGCAAATGCAGTCCACTGCTTGACCTTGAGCCCCCAGTTCGGAATGCACAGATAATAGTTTATTTATGAAAGGCTTTGTTTAGTTTTGTAAAAATATGAATGATAATCCCGAGAAAATTTCAATCCGACCTAGAAACATTTGAACGTTTAGTTATATTTGTTGTTATATGATAAACTGTTTTGTTTAAAACACTGGTAAAGTTTCTGATAAACATAATAAAACAATGTTGGCTTTTTATTTGTTGTTATATGATAGGCCTGAAGTATTTTGTTTAAAACCCTGTTAAAGTTTGTAATACGATTGTCATTGCCGTCTGGATCCGAATCTTGTATACTCGTAGGCTATGTACGAATACGGACTTAGACGGTGCTGCGTTGATTTTGTTTTAGCCTAAACGCCGCTAAAGGTTACATGACGACTTCAGCGGCCGAGGCTGCTGAAGTTCAAGTTTTCGTACTGATAAAAATCCGAAAAGCAACAATTTTAAAGAGCATGTACTAAAAATAACACATTTAAATATTCAGGACTGAAAAATGTATATCATCATTTTGTAATTTCAATCAAAATTCGTAGGGCAATATTTCTACCTACCTCCGGTTTATCACTCTCTGCCATTTTTCTTTCCGTTGTTATTGCGTGCTCTATAATTTAATAAAATTATATTCTGAAAGTTTTATTTTATGACATATAAACTATATTTCAGCGGTTTCAAATATTTCCAATTCAATCGAAAGTGTCTTGGAGAAAATCATTATTTTCAAGTTTATGGGTCAAATTTCTTCCTAACAAATAAAAATAAACATTAAAACTGAAAATCTGTGACCACTTGTTTCTCGAATTTACTTACCTTCAGAGGAAGCTCTGTTGAGAATTTTTAGTGTCATAAGATGAAAAAATGAAAAGCAGGACATGGTAATGCCACCCGTAACGTAATGCTAATTTTCAATATTTTACATAAGGTAAATTATTATTCATGCAAGAAAATAGCAACAAAACTGTTAATAATCATCAATTAAATTAACTATTTAACTGTAGAGATTATAAATAAGTTTAACTTTGTTTTATTTCTGTTCCTTGGTGCTTCCCTTATGACCCAATTTGTTTGAGCAAGGAATGTTGTTTGTCATCTAGTCCAACAAGACAGATGTTTTCAATTAAATTTTACAAACATAATTCGTCTACCGGACTGCAGATGTAAGGCGGATTCTGTCTTCGGTCCACTGAGAATTGACGAGAGAGAAAAGCAGGACAGTCTTCGATTTTCTACAGTGCCTGGCCGAAAGCAGGACACACCGAAAAAACAGGACACGATCGGCAAAATTCGAATATCTGGTAACCCTTACAATGTTTATATATATTATTTTAATGTACCGAAGTACATATGATATTTCCATGCAGATATTCTGCGTCATCATACGATGAAAGAGTAATGGAACGGAGAAAAATTCTCTCCGGCACCGGGATTTGAACCCGGGTTTTCAGCTCTACGTGCTTATGCTTTATCCACTAAGCCACACCGGATACCCATCCCGGTGTCGGACAAAATCGTCTCAGTTTAAGTTCCAACTCTTGGGTTCTCTCTAGTGGCCGCCCTCTGCACTACGTCATAGGTGTCTACGAACGTAGGACTGAAGTCCACACACGTGCTGAGGTGCACTCGTTATGAGTGACTAGTTGGCCGGGATCCGACGGAATAAGCGCCGTCTTAAATCACGAAGTGATTTACGTATATCATATATATTATTTTAATGTACCATGTGGATAAAGCATCAGCACGTAGAGCTGAAAACCCGGGTTCAAATCCCGGTGCCGGAGAGAATTTTTCTCCGTTCCATTACTGTTTCATCTTACAATTTTTGTCGCGCGCGAAATTCCATCGCCTTTCACCAGATTTTAACTCGCGAATCCCGTATCCAGTCAAAGAGTTGTAATCGCTGGAACTCCGAATGCTTACGGCGAGACTTTTCAGGTTTATGCACTTCATTTTGTTTGCTATCTTCTATGAGGCTTTGGTCATTGTCATAAAGCGTTAGAAACTAACCTGTTTGTTTTCAAGACTGCACTTGTGATTTCGCTCGTCATTCTGGAGAATAAAATTAGTGGTGTAGGGGCAATCACTGGACTTCGAGGTGGTCGTCATATTAAAACGTGTTTTACTACTGAAGTTTTACAACATAGCACTCTACGTGATTAGCGTACACGAAACTTGTCGGCAAAGCGAGAATTTCAGGGAAGGTCGTATACGCCTACTTGCATATGAGTTTATATCAGTGCTATCAACAGCATCCGACGGACGGTTTTTATTCCAACGCATTAGCTTTCTCATTTATGTAATCTATAATTATTACTTTCACATAAAGGCAATGCATATTACTGTCAAAACTAAGATAATGAGTTACATATTCTTCAAAATGAATATATATTTTTAGATCCTTTCGCATACTTAAGATATATGCCAAAACCACATTATATTGCATCATGTCTGTTCGCCCGTACGTCCGTCTGCTTGCGCGAAAATCGACTCCTTCTAATGGGCGGACTTCTAACAAACTTGGCAAGACTTCGCTTTCTTAGAAATATATACTTTTTGTACCTTTTTATTAAAATTCCTCGTTTAGGTAACTTTCAACTCAAATTTCTCTTGTTTGCTCCAGAGCCCCTGTCTACATTTTGTCTACTATACTCCCTCATGTCTTAGGCCTATATCGTACCCCCATCCCACATATATTCTACTTGATGAAACTTTTTAAGTACAACATCTATATTAGGTCAACTAACAAAAAAAATATGTTATATTTGTCTTATACTGTAAGTTTAATTTATATTCACATTTAAATATCGTTACATTATTTTGTAGTCGGATGAAGCCGATCTAGCGAAAACGTTTAGGCCTACTATCAAATAATGCAATGTAAATAGCATGATGTAAAATGTTAATTACAACTGTATGATAAGTTTATATGAACTTAAATAAAAAAAGTGTAACATTTTTGTGCGAGATGAAGTTCCTAAAGTCGATTGTAAGGCAGTACCATCGCTTTCTTTATTGAATCAGCCGATAGATGGCAGTTTCCAAATGAAATGTGTGTAAAAGGAAGTGATAGTGTTATATCCTGATAAGAGAACAGTCGGCTGTGCAAGTGCAAGCTAGGCTAGTTCACTTATGAAAGGGAGGTTGGGTATTCAGAATTTAAAAAAAAATATATATACGCCTAGGTGGAGGTCGAAATTGATCATCTTTACAAGAGTGAGTATTGCGTTTTTATGAATGCAAACAAGGTCGCAAGTAAAGTACATTGCAAGCGAAAACAATAATGAAAGCAAAAATGGTGAACCGATAAAACTAAAACGTGCCAAAAAGAGTGGAAAAAAAGATGTAAAGAATTGTAGCTAAGTAAGAGAAAGACTAACAATAATTGTACTGATCCAGAAACAAAATTTGGGCCACCTGAATTTTCAGTAAGCATTGAGTATGCGCCATATGTTATAACTGGAACTTGGAAAATTCTTTCTGGGTCTGTACAAGATGCAGTAGCTATAAATGCATCTTCACATCAACTGTAAATGAAAACTATAGATTTGATCAATGTAATAAAAACCTTTCAGTTATTTTAATAACGATTTCAGTACCGACATTTAAGCAGATTAATTCAGACTTTTATGTTTTTTTTAATATTGGTGTCAGAAGAGTTTGTTGGAAACCGTTTTGTGCCCGTAATAGAAATTTGGTGAATATTATATAATGGGTTAATTTGGGAAACACACAAATCCTTTTTAGCCGAAACAAGTTTGTGTTTCTGACGATTCCCGGACATTTTCCCGAATATCTATTCTTCTGAAAGACTCCCACCCGAATCCAATTTCCCGAATTACTCTGCCCAAAAACAAATTTCCCAAAATAAAAATAATCCCGAAAAATGCAAATTCTTGAGTACCTATATTGGGTCTCATCTTGAATGTTCCATCGAGAAACCAGATGTGACTTTTGAATAATATTTATTAATTTTGACGTGTTCCGAAAACGATTACCCGATTTTTAGTCTCTTCACCTCCATCATAACTATCAAGTAGAAGGTAGTTAACGTGTTGAAATTTTTTATTATATCTCTGGGATCCCCTGAAATTGTGTTCAGGATATTGGATTAACTGGTATCTTTTCGTCTTTACCTCCGTACAGCTTTCTTCAAATGTTCACATTCAGGTAGCAGTGTTAAAACATGTGATGGAACTTCTTGTTATTTATTTCTCAAAATTTTCCAGGATTTAGTTCAAGAGGTTCGTCTGCCACACGTTTCAAGTTTGCTTTTACAATTTCAGCATCAGTCTCTTCCTTTTGTGTGTGTGTGAGAATGTGGACATGCATATCACCTTTAATAACTCTTACTTTTATACCCTGACTTATCATAATAACTCTTGCATTATGTTTCCATTTTTCAGTTTTTTTGCAATCCCAGTAAGTTTTTTTTCTTCTGTCCAATTTATATTTTTATAATAAATGTAACCATTTAATAATAACTTAGGGCCCTATTCATAGACATTCTTAGCGAGGGCTTTCGGTGGATGATCAGCGAACTAACGTTTTTTGTTAGCGATATGATATGATATGAATCCTGTTTAGCACGCTCGTAGCGCGGGCTAGCGAAATGTCTATGAATAGCACCCTTAGTGCTTATTTTTCCACAGGTTGTAATTCCAGATCAGTTGTCCATTTCAACTTTTAGTACTGTGTCACGTTTACTTGAAGATTTCGAAAGGATTTTGTGAAATACGTAGTAACATTAAGACACTGTTCGTATATTATGCTGCTAATAGAAACTTATATACCGGTACCTACTTTTATAAATTTTAACAAATGATGTAAAGTAGATTTTGGATAATCGATTCGGGAAAATGGATTCGGGAATTTAGTCTAGAACAGTTTCTGACTTTAATATACGTTTTTTCACGTCTGTAGGAGAAAGTAGAAATGTCCGCCTTATTTTAAGTGATGTTGCGAAGACAGTATTTTCCTTATTCACCTGAGGAGCTGTAGTGTGGGACTTCAACAAGATATCAGTGTTTACGTTTTCAAACGTTTTTGTATTTTTCTGTACATTTTGTAATGTGAAGGACATAATACATTATGTAGCACTAAATTTATATTTAATACTCGTAGCTTTTGTTCACATTAGCTTACATACGGAATAAAATATACAAACTGTTACAGTTTTTAATAGCAAATATGTAATATATTTGAGAAACAATACATGTCCTCACACTTTAGGGCATCCTGACGCTCTTAAATATAAATATTAAAGTTTGCTTTAAAATATTTAAAAATATCTTAGTTTGTTTTAAAATATTTAGAAACATTGCAATTTAAGTTAAAAATCCACTCTACAAAGATGAGAGAACGTGCATCCAATATTTATAAATTGCAGAGTTTTTTCTTTCCCCCCCCCCCTCTAAACTTACAGCTAACAAGGGAAGCGCTCGAGTTGTCAGAAAGAAATATTGGATATTTCTACATCATTAGCAAGAACTACTGTCGTAGTTATCGAATCTAAAAAGGAACATCTGATTTTCCAGTACGTTTAAGCAGAGGCGACTTTCACATTTGTCACATTACATACGAAATAATTCGCAATAAACAAGGTGATTAACGAAGTTTTACCGCCACTTACGGAGCTTACTTCCGAAGACATTCTGAGCGAGAAATGTCTATATACATGTGTTCTAGTCTCAATATTTTCAGAGTTACACTAATTTGAAATTGTTAGAATATACCTTTTTTCTTTAGCTTTAAGGATAAAAGAATATTACAGATAGAGAATGAACTATTCAGAAGTATCATTTCTTTAATTTGCTAATGCTCTGAAGCTAAAAATGTGTTGTTAATTGGTTTGTATAGATTTTCTTTTTCAATTTTTAAATAAAAGTTACATTATTCTTACGTACTTATCACAACAATTGTTACAAACCATACGACTTAGGAACTTTATTCTTTACAGATTAATTATGCATCCTAATGTACTGTCTTAAAGAATTTACAAGAGTAGCATGATTTGTAACAATTGTTGTGATAAATGCGTAAGAAAATGTAATTTTGTAGTTAAAAATCGAAAAAAAAAAAAAATCTGTACGAAGCAGCTATGGAATTCACAACACATTATTAGCTTCAGAATACTAGCTAATTAAAGAAATTATATTTCTGAATTGTTCAGTCTTTATCTGTAACATTCTTTTACTCTTAAAACTACAGAAGAATGGTATTTTACAAACAAATTCAAATGAGTGTAATCTGGAAATATTGTCATTAGGACACAGCTTTATATGACATTTTTTTGCTCAAAATTTGTTCGGAAATAAGCTCCTTAAGTGGCGGTAAATCCCCGTGAATCATAATGTATATACAGTATAAAAAAACTTCCATTATTTTACGCTCATTAGTTCGATATACTGTAGGACTTCAAACATTGCAAACCCCATCACTTGTAACAGTTGCCATAAAGTACACCTACATAAAAAATCATTCATGGCGGGTCATTCACAAATATGAACCCAGCAGTCGAATACTCCAATTTACCGACAGAGTCGTTGCTCAGGGTGCGTCATAGGAGACTGGTCTACGCTACACTTGCTCTCTGGTCCAAAATTTGAATGTCAGACTCATGGATCGGATGACCCAGGTTTACTGCATTTTCGAAGTCCAAGAATATCAAATACAACAAATCTCCTCTATTGCCACCTCGAACGAATTGCTTTTCTCAGCGATGGATTTGTTGCAAGCTACTTACGTATTTGAATCGACTTGGAATACGTAAAAAGATGACAACAATCCATATCCTTTCCTGAAAAAAGCAACAACCTTTCCTTTAATCTCATCATAATGGCGACAGTTGATCGAGCTTTCTTTACCGACGAGGGCACATATTCTAATTGGGACGATTCGTCTTCGTCTTCAACGAACTTGGCTTATTGTGGAGATTTGTTTTTGTTCTGCTGATTGTGAAGAGGGTCTTGTATCTGTTGCTTTCTCGTTGTCTTCATCAAATAGCTTTCCAATCGGTAGCATTCGTACTTTAAACTAGGCATGAGGTCAGAGGGCTGTACCTACATATTGCGTTCGAATCCCAAACAAGTTAGGCTTTAGATTTCGTTTGCGAAAATGTGTTCATTGCGAGTCACCGGCACGAATTCGATGTTCCTGGTTGTTTGTAGCATTTACTGGACGATGATACTTCGACTGGTATAACGTCTCACTATTGTAGTAGTAATAATAATAATAATAATAATAATAATAATAATAATAATAATAATAATAATAATAATTATAATAATAATAATAATAATAATAATAATAATAATAATAATAATAATAATCCGTGGCGCCACAGCCTTTGAAGAGCCTACACCGACTAGTCGGCTGCTGGCTCACGTTCACATGCCGAAGCAGAGGTGGACGATCATACAACCAGGATGGAGGTATCGTGTGGTTAGCACGATGATCCCCCCAGCCGTTATAGCTGGCTTTCGCAACCGGATTTCGCTACCTATCGTAGCTTCCCAAGTGCATCATGATGCTGAGTGGGCACCGGTCCCATACACTGGCCGAAATTTCTTGAGAAAATTTCATCCCCCATGAGGACTCGAACCAGCGCGCATTCCGTAACGCGAGTACTGGGCAGGATGCCTTAGACCACGATGCCACGGCGCGGTACACTGTTGTAACAATGACAGCGTAATTGTCTACAAAACATGATGAAGATTAAGTATGATTTCGGCATAAAGGCAATAAAAAATTAGATGTTTATTTTTAGGTTCGATAACTACGTCATTAGCGTCGTTAGCTTTGGTAATGATGTAGAAATATTCAATATTTTTTTCTGACAATTCGAGTACTTCCCTTTTAACGTCACGTGGTTTCTCAAGTACCAGATTCAATTATTTTGTAGCTGGAGTACTAATTCAAAATGAATATTTCTTCATTTACTTACTTACTTACAAATGGCTTTTAAGGAATCCGGAGGTTCATCGCCGCCCTCACATAAGCCAGCCATCGGTCCCTATCCTGTGCAAGATTAACCCACTCTCTATCATCATATCCCACTTCCCTCAAATCCATTTTAATATTATCCTCCCATCTACGTCTCGACATTCCCAAAGGTCATTTTCCCTCCGGTCTCCCAACTAACACTCTATGTGCATTTCTGGATTCGCCCATACGTGCTACATGCCCTGTCCATCTCAAACGTCTGGATTTAATGTCCCTAATTAAGTCACATGAAGAATGCAATGCGTTCAGTTCTGCGTTGTGTAACTTTCTCCATTCTCCTGTAACTTCATCTCTCTTAGCCCCAAATATTCTCAAACACCCTTAATCTATATTCCTCTCTCAAAGTGAGAGTCCAAGTTTCACAACCATACAGAACAATCGGTAATATATTTCTTTACATTATAATTAATATTGGTGCATCATAGTGCCTAAATATTTCACCTGTTCACATGTAAGAATTTTAGGACTTAAGCAATTACTATTATTGGAACAAGTTCCAATATG
This sequence comes from Periplaneta americana, assembly GCF_040183065.1. Taxonomy (NCBI): domain Eukaryota; kingdom Metazoa; phylum Arthropoda; class Insecta; order Blattodea; family Blattidae; genus Periplaneta; species Periplaneta americana. The sequence continues at coordinate 66,422,679 of NC_091125.1, forward strand.
TAAAGTTATTTTGAAATTATTTTCATTTGTGGGAAGTACAGTGTTTTGTTTAAATAAAAATGTGTAACGGGTTGCTTTTTGATACTGAGAAGTAGAAAATTTGCACCTAAGCAAGTTTTCACAGTTCCTTGGAGGAAATCTACTAGTCTACGATTATTATGATACTTGGCTACAAACAAAAGTTTTGGCATAAGAGGAAAATTCCGATTGCCTGAAAGAATAATAGTAATAATTTTTCCAAACTTTGTATAACAAAGAAAAAGCATATTGATGGTCGTTGCCTTGATTTTTGACACGCATCCACCACTCTGGATGTGGTGAGTCGTGGCACCGCGGTGGGTTGAATTAGTATTCCTCACACACGAGCACGACCTGGAGTTCAATTTTCAATTGAATAGACTTCAAACTCCTGATTGACCTACTTCACTGTTCGCTATTTTAGTGAGTAATTGCGGCTGTAGCCTTAAAAACAATTAGGATTAGCAGCACGGGCGAGCAAGATGAAGCGTGTTAAAACAAGACAAGTGGATGAGCCTTGTTTGGAGGTGGGTCGTGCCTGCCTCTTCCATTAGCACAAAGTGCAAAGTGATTGTGAAATAAGCGAACAGATCCAATACTTAACTTAATCGCAAGCCAATCCTCTGGGGTCACCCACCCTCTCAACGGTCCCGGATTCTTAACACCTTTCAGCCTACTTTCTATTTATTATACATTTGAAACTGTGACTATGATTGTGGAACTTAGAGTCTTCGGTTAATAATACAGTTATTAATAAAAAAATTGTTTTAAATATATCGGTGTTTCAGTGTCTTTGACATCTTCCGATTGTCCTTAAAAATTCCTCTCTATCGCGCCATAGATCATCTTCTAAATTTCTTGATGTCATCACTGCTGTTATCCAATCTCGCCACGTAGTTGTTGGACTTCTCTTCTTCCTTCTGGTATTCACTTGAATACACTTTTTGGAAGTCAGTCTCCATTTGAAGGGTTCAGAGCCATAGTGGGCCAAGCGCCATTTATTAAAAACGGAGAAAGCAAGGGTTGAAGTGAATACCATAGTTTAATGAAGATTGATATACCATTTAGTTTTAATGTGCATACTTTATATTACTTGCTATAATTATGTTTCCATTGAATTATGGTAATAACTTCATTTTAACCCTTGTTTTCTACGATTTTAGTAAATGGCGCTTGGCCCACTATGGTTCTGAACCCCTCATTTAACCTTTGCACGTGCCCATATCATCTCAACTGATTTGTTGAGATGTCATCCAAAATTGTATCTTTGACTCCTATTTTTTGCCTAACTTAATTTTTTATTTTGTCTCTTCTTGAGGTTCTAGAAGCTCGACGCCAAAAATCCATTTCTGTATTGCCATTAAATTTGTTTTATTTTGATGGTAATAATAAAGTAGTCTATACCCTATGAGTTTAGTCATTGTTTAAGGGAGTTTGGGAAACTTTTCACAAATAATTATTATAAAACTTTCTTAAATTAAAACGTTAAACGTGTTACGAAATGGTAAAAAAAAGTAATATACTTTAATGACAGAGGTTTTTACGATATGAACTCGTCCTATACTATTGTTTGTTCAATACATGATGTCAGTATTTCCTGTTACATATAAAATGTGATAATTTTTCCTTATATGCACTTCCAATAAATATGTAGCCGCATAAAAAACTTAAAAAATGTTCAATTACATTTAACTCAGTAAAATTGTCATATTACATGCATTGACTAGATCAGTTATCGGCAAAGGTCACGTCACATAAAATACAGCCCACAAAACACAGCAAAGAGGAAGGTAGGAGGGGCAGGTCTAAGACGAGAAGGCGGAGAACGCGTTCACTACTGCAAGTTTCAGTGCGCAGAGACGGACAGTGAACATAACCAAACTAAGAAAAAGTTCAATTAAGTTTCTGTAAATATACGTTATTTTGTTCATTTCTTTTTCAATTTAGTTTGATTTGATGTACTTTTTCTGTTATTTTATACGCAATTAAACATTATGATGGATATGTAATTAACTTACTAAAATTAGGAGTCAAGCTGAATGTAGCGAATTTTAACTGAGCAACGAGATGTTTTTCTGTGATATGCGAAATTCTCTTTGATTTTACATCTTTCATTTCGAAAAAATTGTTCACATTATTTTATGTAGGTTATAACAAACATAGCCGTGATATTGGGAAAAATGATTTTCTAAGTACTTTTAAAACATCTGCTCCTCCCAAGTCTTCACATTTACTTTTCACACAGGTGTAATTTAATAGACCTGCAGCTTCTACTTGTAGATATGGTCTCACTCCTCACCTTCATTATATTCACTCTAAACAAATTTGCGTACAACTGATAATTAATCTCCCTGTTTTTAAAGTCATTAAATCGTTTGTTATTAAATTCTATTTTCAGTCTATTCAAGAGTCATAAGAGTGTTTGCACACAAGGGTATTATAGAAACTGTTTATCTTATAAATTAGCTTTCCATAAATCTATCAGACGTACGAAAGAATTCATATGTACGGTATTAACGTTTTCGTTATTCCCATGCAAACGGCGATTTAAATTGTCAAGGTGTTCCGACATATCGGCAAGAAACGCGGAATCTGTTACCCAATTTTGATCCATTAATTCAGAAATGTTTGTACCCTGAAACAAAAGAGTTGCATAAATATGATATAAGTTTTCCAAATAAATGCAGTAGTGAAATCTGTCGTCTGTGATAATCATACATATTTCATGAATAATGAGCTATCGAATTATTTAAAAAAACAAGCCAGCCCACAAGCGTTCCTATCATGTTTACTTGAACGACCAAATGATGGCTAAGGAGAGGGAGATTATACCTTACCCCTCCACCCTGCTTGTGTGTTTAAGGATTGACTCGCGAGTCAAGAAATTCCGACGACTGGTCTAAATTATATAGAATATGAACAAAATTCGATTCCCTATATCACTCGTCGGCAAAGATTACGTCATATAAAATGCAGTCAGCAATACAAAGTAATGGGGAAGGTAGGGAGAGAGAGAGAGGGGGGGGGGCTACAGCTACACAGACTGCTTAACCTTGAATGAACAAGTGATAGCTAAGGAGAGGGAGGTCATGCCTTACCTCTGCGCCCTCCTTGATATATTAAGGGGTTGACTCGCAAGTCACGAAATGCCGGTCACTGCTCTATATTTTAGAGGAAATAGCTGTACAGCTGTCAAAAGAAAAAGTGGCCGCTCTCCTGTATCAAAGTTCCCTTCGGGTATCTTCGCTACAATTCGGAGACAGGCGATGTTACATGTTGTTGGACCACGTTGCCTGATATCTACAGTTATAATTGAAGTATTCTTTCTGTGATTCGATAGCGTAATGGTAGCGTTCAGGCCTCTTATTCATGAGGTCCTGCGTTTGAATACAACCTCGTGCTTTTTATGTTCTTTTTTTCTGTTTTTGAGAGAGACAAACTATACATAATGCCTCCTTTCTCTTTTATGATTATTTTAGTAATTAACATCAGGTTCATTAATATATTATGCCATGACTTTATCATTATGATATTGTGGCTGCAAATGGAAAGATAAAAGATTTTATTCTCAATAAAAATATCTTTCGTGGCATAAACAAAACACATTTACTGGCGTCGGCCTTAAAACATTCAAACAATTAAGCGTTCAAAAAACAAAACAAAAAGCCACAATTCAATATTTAGTCTATCTTCCTCTTATCTCGATCATCTTGCAGTCGAGTGGGCATGGAATTGACTAGTCTTTGCAAATAGCGACTGTTTTTAAACACGATATTCCAGGCATTCTGAACATACATACATAAGTGTTCTGTCCATGGCCAGGTCTTTCATTGCAAACCCAGTAATCTCCAGTCTTTCCTATTTTCTGCCTTCCTCTTAGTCTCCGCATATGATCCACATATCCTAATGTCGTCTATTATTCTTTTCAACCAGAGACCCAACCAATTACTTTTTATCTTTCTAATCAGTTTCAGCATCATTCTTTCTTCACTCACTTTTTCAAACACAATTTTATTTCTTATTCTATCTGTCCACTTCACACGCACCGTTCTTCTCCACATCCACATTTCAAATGCTTCAATTAGTTTCTCTTCATTTCGTCGTAATGTCCATGTTCCTTCCCCATGCAATGCCACACTCCACACAAAGCACTTCACTAGTCTCTTCCTTAGTTCTTTTTCCAGAGGTTCGCAGAAGATCCTTCTTCTTCTATTAAAAGCTTCCTTTGTTCATGTTTGCAGTTTTTCTTGGGAAGGATAGGTCTAAATGCGGTAACATCCCGTTGCTTTCCGCACACCACTATCTCTTTCGCATCTTATTAAATTCCAGGGGGCCCAAGCGTGGAGATGAGGAGAGTGGATTTGACTAATTGGGCCCTCCGGACTTCACCGAAAGTCACGGCAAGGGTTAAATATTAATTCTATCAGGATGTTTGACCCTATCAGAGATCGGGAAATCTCAATTAGCCTTTGCCCCCCGCATCCTGTACTAGCTTCTACGAATCATCAGAAAATCTTGGAGTGTGATTGGGCCAATTTTTCCGAAAATGTTTCCACACTTTTGCCCTCGTAGCTTACTAGCTTCTACGAATCATCAGAAAATCTTGGAGTGTGATTGGGCCAATTTTTCCGAAAATGTTTCCACACTTTTGCCCTCGTAGCTCAGCGGACGAACGTCGGAATTTAGATGTCAACGTCTCAGGTTCAATTCCTAGTTACTCCTTTTCATTTTATTGTGGTTCAAGATAGTATAATGTAATAATACAAAAAGAAAAACCAATAGCAGTATTATGCAACTGGATTTTTCCAAACCTAATATTAAATTTATGTTATTTATATCGCTAAAGAACGATTACAATATAAATAACTTGAATATTATTTATACAGTATCACTAAAGAACGATAACAGAATATAAATGATAAATATGGTTTGTTTAATTAATATAAGATATTATATAATATGTATTTAATTATCTAAATAAAATAACCTATTTTACAAAGAAAGATGTTTATTTGTGTTATAATAATTACTTACATAAAATACAGATTATTTATATTGCGAAAGAACAATAACAATATAAATAACTTGAATATTATTTTATAATGCTAATGAGGGAAAACAATATAAATGATAATTTGAATATTATTTATATCGCGAAAGAACGATAACAATATAAAAAATGTGAATATTATTCATATCGGAATTTCACAGATTTATTACGGATGTATTTAAGAAATTGTAGAAGAATAGTAATTAGTAACAGTGTCCTATTTATTCTTCTTGGAGCCAAATTTGTAACTTTTAAAAGTGTGGTTACTGTGTTGAAGTGTATGCTTGATTTGTTATGTATGTGAGTCAGTTATTGGATGCTTGATGTCGTCGCAATGTCGTAATTATAGTTTGATTGTGTTTGTGTGACTATTGTGTATTAATTTATTATGTATGGTACGGAAAGCTGCATATTTGTGTTATAGAAGTGTTACGTATGTGTGTTGTTAATGTTTTTGTATGTTTCAAATTGATAACTGATATTTGTTTTGCAATCGCAATGCCTAATTTACGGATTGTTTGTTTTGTATACATTGAGTAAGCTATTTTAATTTTCTTTTCCATTTCTCTTTATGCTTATCTTTTTTGTGTATAAAACTATAGCCCTAACACACATATGTAAAATAGGGCTAACCCCCTTTGGAGATACTGTAGCTACAATAGTAATAATTATTATTCATATCGTTATAAAACGATAACAGAATACAAATGATGACTTGAATTTTATTCATATCTCTAAAGAACGATAACAAAATATAAATAACGTGATATTCATCAAGAACGATAACTGGATAAAAATGATAATTTGAATATCATTTACATCTCTAAAGAACGTTAAAAAATAAAATGAAAACTTGAAGGCCCGAACCCACAACCTTTGAATCATTAAACAAGCACTCTACCGCTGGTCTGCGAGGAGCAGATATGGAACACTTTCATAGTTCCGGAACTACTTGTACAAGCACATGCATCGTGTAACATCGCCGCGACCCGAAGTGGACTTCGAAAATATTCGCTGTTCACGAGTGCGGCCACTTTTTTTTTTGACAGCTGTACATAGACGAAGAGTGTTCATGCGAAAAACTACTTTCTCGGTATCGAGGATGCTTTAAACATAGATTTCCATATAAATCTTGATATTGATTTTGTGTGCACTATGATAAAATGTTCTCTGCATCTTTGCCACAGAGAAAAATTAAAATCTGAAGAATAAAATCTTTAGGACGGTTTGATTAAATTTTTTTTTGCCTTATTTTGACATAAAATCTGCAAATAATACCATATTTTAGAGTAAATTTACATCTCATATAAGTAATTCTCAGATGAAATGTCTTTTAGACATCGAGTATAGGAAAATGATACAAAATTTGAGAAGAGAAGCCTTACAAATATGGATTGACAACATATGGAAAATCCTTACTTTCGCAGACAGTTTAGTCGTTTTTCAGAGTCTTTTTCTATATACTTGTAATAAGAAATTAAAAATAAAGACATAAAGAACAAAAGCAAATGAAGACATGTCAGAAAAGATACAGAAGAAGTGATGGACACGCAAGTTTGAAGAGAAAGAAAGTTAGTTACTACGAATTGATACTAGAGGAAATGATGGCGACGGAGAATGTTACAGAAGACCTCTGTGTAATTGGTGCTTGAAATTAATATGGAATTTCAATTAACTAAAGGCGAGTTTCTTCTTCACACTTAAAATGGCAATAACTATGCTGAAGCCTTCATGAAGTTAGCTGCCGTCGTAAATCGAACTCAAGACCTCCTCCGACTAATTAAACGTGTCATCTTACGGCTAGCGCTTTCGGTTCGCTCTAAATTTCCTTGCAGTGACTGTAGATACATAATGCAAACTTCACTTCTAAACTAACATACAATTGGACAAGTTATATTGATGTGAAATGCGACATTGTTTTATTGTAACAATAGGCCTACTATTTAATTAATATAAAACGCGCCTTGTTTATTAAAATATGTTCAAAATAAGGTTTATTAAACAATAATAAAGATTTGAAAGTTGATTTCGTTTAAACTGACTTTTTGTTTTATTTCTTATATCACTTCTGAGTAGTCTATATGTAAGAGTTCTTACATTTAAGGGGTTAGTTACAGCTTACACCAGCAAAATTTTTGGAAATATTCAACTCTTTTTTCCTCTATTACCGGTACTGTATTCTGTACAATAATGAAAATTGATATGTGTAAAAAACTGTCCTGCTGTATGAAAAAATATTTTTACGATTTATTTATATAGGCCTATTTATATATATTTTTTCCAAATTCAAAATGGTTGCAGTTTACTGTGCAATGATGAAGCGTTTCCCTCAGAACTCATAAACTTCTTAACTTTTTCATGTTCCTTCTCTCTTATCTTATTGCTGAAACTCATGTTTACAATATCATGCTCTTTCAACTACATTCCTTAATAAATAATATATTTTTATTTTGTGTTAGAAGAAAATACTGATATTTGGTCATTTTTAAAGAATTTATTTTTATCAGACAATCTGTCAAAGGTAGAGAAGTGATCTTGCATCATATTGTAGATATGATATGCAAAAATACACAAAACAAATTTTATCACAGAATACTGGATAGTTTTTTAGTTATGTGGGAAACGCTTCATCACTGAACAGTGAACTGAATTTTGAAAAAAAAAATGTAAATAATTTTTTTAAATCGTAAAAAGCTGTGTTTTACATATACTAATTTTAATATTGTACAGGATACAGTAAAGGAGGAAAAAAAATGTTGAATATTTACAAAATTTTTACTAATGTAAGCTGTACCTAACCCCTTAATGCGAGTATAAATTGTGGACTTATTCTTGTATTTTACGTAAACTAATTCTGCTCGTTAATAAAATATTATTCTGAATTCCATATAAGAACGATGGTAAGGTAAACCACCTTCCGCACTTTCGTATGAAGTCTCGCGTATCCTCCTCTTGACTAGTGATGACATACCGGTATGCACTAGACATTAGTTCTCAATTTCTTACGAGATATTGATCGCTACTGATAATAATTTACACACAGGTGAGGTATGTTAAAATAATGAACCGAGATTAGTACTACGTTCATAATGCAGACATGGGTTGCCACAAATTCCCCATAAAATTAACACTTCTATTTAAAGTAGGCAGGCTTCCGCTATCTTACATAGCAAACATAAACAGTGAACAGACATTTGCTACTGTGGAGATAAACTCTGTGATGTAGTCTAGATTAAGGCTGGTTTTATGCATATCATATGACTACTGTATTGAGATTATTGCATTTTAAGCATTCTAGTTGCTATTTCAATGTATTTACCTTATTATAAAACATTAGATATAATAACCCATAATTTAAAATCTTCAAAAGTTAGACAGATAACACAGCCTGCGAAATTAAATTTTTCTTTTGCGACACAATCTTGAACAGGTCTCTGTACCTAATTGAAGGGTTCAGAGCCATAGTGGGCCAAGCGCCATATATTAAAAACGGAGAAACCGAGGGTTAAAATGAAGTGAGTACCATAATTCAATGAAACATGAAAGAAGTAATATAAAATATGCACATTAAAACTAAATGATATGTAAATCTTTATTAAAGTATGGTATTCACTTAACTTTAACTCTTGCTTTCTCCGTTTTTAATAAATGACGCTTGGCCCACTATGTCTCTGAACCCTTCAATTTTGGTGTGCAGAATTGAAATCCACTTACCATTTTTTCGTATCACGTACGGTTTATTTGCCGTGCGGAAAATAAATAATTAATTTTTAAGCAATTTATAATTTTGAGTACACTTTAAAATTCATGAAACACTGCAAAACGTAATAAAATCTCAATTATACAGTTACAATGGAAGCCCTTAAGTTCGACAGAAATATAAGAAATGGGTTTGTCATTTGAATGGAAATTGGTCCTGTGTCTTGTAGTGATACATTTGTTAAATGAAAACAGAATATTTTATTGATTAGGATATGCATATTGATCACTGATTTTAAATTAATGAACTCTTCTTTTCACGTTTGAGAATTGTGCCGTTTGTGAGACGGAACTGTCGAAACCCGCTGTGGTACTAGAAGCGCATACACAAGTCTCGGGGCGGGCAGGAAATGCAAGTTCAGTACTATATTCGTTGATGGATAACCAATACGAATTTGTATTCATTTCACCTGCCACACCCAACTACCCTTATTGGTCAGAACCTTCAATTCTGTTCTGTCAAACTTAGGAGAGTCCACTGTATAACAGTTTAAAATGAATCACGAAATTTCAAATATATCTAAAGAAAACTGTTTTCTACCACGCTTTATGGAGAAAGAACGCTGAGTTTGCAAGCGTTTGTCGTCCTAATGTCCTTATTGAACACCTAACATTAAGTAGTCGGCCGTTATGGCGACGTCTCTTCGACCCTGATACCTCGTTTCTATACGTTTATGTCCGTTGTCAACTGTCTTCTATTTTCTGCACAAGTTTTACACACGGTATGTGAAACAAAATTATTGTCCTGATCTCCTAATTTCATTTCAAAATAGACCACATACAAATTCTTGGGGTAATGTTTCTTTTCTGCTGCTTTATCATAATATTATAACACCCACATATGTAACAAAAATTGTTCGGATTTTCACAAAGACTCTTCCAGATGTATCACACGAACTTGCCATTTTTCCCACATACAAAATTCACAACATTCATTTAAAACAGAGCCACTGACATGAGATTTAAGCTGTAATGGGGATGGGAGAAGTAGGTTCCTGCTGTTGTATTAGAGAAAAGAATGTTTATTGCCTCTGCAGAAGGCCCTATCTTTATTGCTTAAGATATGGGTACCCAAGGATCAGAAATGGCTGTGAGATAGGATCACGGGAAGAACCTACCCGCAATTAAAAAACACGACAATCTGAAAGCAGAGAGAGAGAGAGATAGTGGTGAATCATGGTATCAAATGATTTCATACGTTTATACAATGTAACGTACCATGCTACAAATCTAATATTGCAACTATTGCATGATAATTTGTATATACCTGTTAGGTTATATTTGTTTATGTGTCTTGTCTATGTTTTAAGATGTTTTGTAGTGTGTTCTGCATGCAGTGTTTTATTTTAGTTTCTTGAAAGATGATGCAATCTTGGGTATGTGTTCTTGTTTGCGTATGTTAGTGTGATGTATTTGTTTCGTTCTTGTATTTGTGTTGCGTTTTCTTGTTTGCGTTTAATCTTTATTATGATGTTGTCTATTATATTGGGGTTTTATCCATTTTTCTGTGCTATGTACTGATGGTTTGTATTTCTTCCTTATAGTCTTGTTGGTTCATAGGAATGTTGATGAATCTGTGAATCATGGATCGGAATGCTGCGTGTTTGTGTTGTGTGGGGTGATTGAAGGTGTTATGTATGTGTAGGCCTATGTGGTGGTGGGTTTTCTGTATGTTTTGAAATTATGTTTATTGTCTATTTTGTTACTGTGATGTCTAAGAAATTTATGGATTTTTTGTTTTCTATTTCTAGTGTGTAGTGTTAGAAATTGGAGATTATCCTTCGAAGAGGTTGAAAAATTCAAATATCTTGGAGCAATAGTAAAAAATATAAATGACACTCGAGAGGAAATTAAACGCAGAATAAATATGGGAAATGCCTGTTATTATTCTATTGAGAAGCTTTTGTCATCTAGTCTGCTGTAAAAAAATCTGAAAGTTAGAATTTATAAAACAGTTCTATTACCGGTTCTGTATGGTTGTGAAACTTGGACTCTCACTTCGAGAGAGGAACAGAGATTAAGGGTGTTTCAGAATAAGATTCTTAGGAAAATATTTGGGGCTAAGAGTGATGAAGTTACAGGAGAATGGAGAAAGTTACACAACGGAGAATTGCACGCATTGTTTTCTTCACCTGACGTAATTAGGAACATTAAATCCAGACGTTTGAGATGGGCAGGGCATGTAGCACGTATGGGCGAAACCAGAAATGCATATAGTGTGTTAGTTGGGAGACCGGAGGGAAAAAGACCTTTGGGAAGGCCGAGACGTAGATGGGAGGATAATATTAAAACGAATTTGAGGGAGGTACGATATGATGATAGTGGATTAATCATGCACAGGATAGGAACCGATGGCGGGCCTATGTGAGGGCGGCAATGAACCTGCGGGTTCCTTAAAAGTAAGTGTGCAGTGTAGTTTGGTATGTATTTTGTTTATGTATTTGTGTAGGTTTTCAATCTGTCTTTTGTTTCCCTTGTATAGCATTAGTATGTCGTCTACGTACCTGTGCCACTAAATGATGCTGTCTGCGTGTTTAATTGTTTATTGTTGGCCTTGTTTAGAATGTGTATCTGCACTGTGTTATGTATGAAAATTTCGGCTAGGATGCTGGAGATGGGTCATCCCATGAGTAGTTCTTCAGTTTGGGTGTAGTATTTGTCGTTGTATGTGGAGTAATTTTACTTGGTGATAGTGTCTGTAATGTGGAGGATTTGAAATGGCAGTTACTCTTTTTCATAGAGGTGTTCATAAATTGTGTGCTACTAGTAGTGCAGAGGCTTCACATGCACATCGTAAATGCATTCCCGTTTTATCTGCTTAGAAATCTAGAACAAACCTTGTATAAATCTTTCATCTCACAGTACAGTACGCAGTTGGTAGGGCAACAAACCATTTTAATGTTTGTGTTTTTTAAACAATTTAGAAAATCTGGTCTTACTTGGTTTTTGATTATCTGTAAACATATATAGTTTCCCAGCATGTTTGCGTTTTATAATTATAATCAATAAATTCCTAAGATAATAACTAGAGCCCGGAATTTTAAGTGCTAAAAGTTAAGAATGACACTGAGTATAGATGAATAGATGTGGTGCCAGTGAGGAGGGTTTTAAGCCTAGTTCACAGAAGTCCGATATGTAATAATGGACAACATAGTCACAAGACTGGGTAATGAATCTTATAAACAATGCGCTAATTTGTAAGTGGTAGTTAATAGGATTAGAGACCTTTAACAGTACCAAAGGAAAACACTGAATGACAAGAATGACGTGTCAATAGCTTCTATTTTATAAACTATTACCCAGGAACAATAATGGCTTTTAGCACCTAAAATTCTGGGCTCTAATAATAACAAAGTCTCGGAAACTAAGAATGATTTTCCACTACCTTAAAAAAAAAACATAGATATTAATTTTTTTAAATGGAATGATTTTCCTACTACCTTGAAAAACATAGATATTCATGTCCTTAAATGGAATGATTTGCCTACTACCTTGAAAAACATAGATATTCATTTTCTTGAATGGAAAGATTTGCCTACTACCTTTAAAAACATAGATATTCATTTTCTTGAATGGAAAGATTTGCCTACTACGTTGAAAAACATAGTTTTTTTACAGCCTGCATGCTCCATTACTGTGGAGTAATACTACATGCATTGGTTTAACTTAAACTATGTTCATATAATTACTTTATATTCTAAAAGTTTCTTTATAGGCAATATACAGTAGATGGATGAATTTTGTACTTTTCTTTCATTGTAATTTGTCAAACTGTATATTGTTAGTAAATTTGATCAAGTTCTTCTGGTATTTGTGCACTAGTTTGTCTTTATTCACTGGCCAGTTTTCTGACTTTAGAACTGCCGCTTTCAGAATGTCTCTTTCTCTCTCAAGTAATTTACAATTGTATAACAAATGATCTATCGTTTGTTCGTCATTGTTGCATGGACATAATGGGCTATCTACAATTTTATATTTATGTAGATAAGATTTTATATTTCCGTGTCCTGTTATTATAGTTGTGAAGTTTGGGGTTATGTTAAGTTTCAATTTTAACCGATCGTTTATATTTGGGAAGAAAGATTTTGTGATTTGTCCTTTTGCTGTGTTGTCCCATTCGTTTTGCCACTTCACTAAACTGAGAGTGTGTATTTCACCTTTCACTGCACTTTTTGGTGTCTTGCTGTAGCTCTCTGGAATATCCTCGGAGCGTGCTGCCTCCTTCGCAAGTAACATAGATATTAATTTTCTTAAATGGAAAGATTTGCCTGCTACCTTGAAAAACATAGATATTCATTTTCTTAAATGGAAAGAGACACCGTTTCGACCTCATGTCAAGGGAGTCCCGACACATGACCGTCTGATGTTGGGTCGAGAAGAGTCTATACACTTCCTAGGCCGTTGCAGTAGGAAGATGTTAGAAGTGACCTGTTAAGTGCTACACTTAGGTTGTCACTGTTTTCCTGTATATGGATCCAGCAAGTTGTTCAGAAATGATGTATTTAACATTCACATTGACATAGTGCAAGTAGCCCGAGGCTTCGTTTAAAACCAAGCAGCGTATAATTTTGAGCAGAGTTTCTCATTCCTTGACCCTGCACGTAGTGTGCTTCTGTAAGACGCCCTCTGGGTCTGTGAACTGGATGTTTTTCAGACCTCATTCTGTCAGACTAAACCAAACAAGGGATGAATAACGTTCTTTCACGAACTTACACGAAACCTATTTATCTTTCTATATTGTATGGCTGCAAAATGTAAGAACAAAATTTGAATTGAAATCTCCAGTATTAAGTTAACCGTGAGTACTTGTACTTTTTATATCTTGTACATCGTTTTTCTTGCTGAGTATCGGAAAAGGGGAAGTAAAAGGCACGAAACATCGCACTGCAAAGGAACTCCAAAAATCTTTAGACTTCTGTATTATTATTATTATTATTATTATTATTATTATTATTATTATTTATATATAATATATCATTAATGTACATATTAAATAGATAAGGGTTCAGGTTACAAACTTGTCTTACCCTCTAACTTGATTTATCTGTTTTGAGACATTTCCATTGGTGCCACAGTTATATTCATTACATATACACTTTCTTTGAACGCTCTATTATATCTACATTTCATATCTGCTACTTTATTCTTATTAAACAAACGTCACATTTATGCCTACTCTCCTACACTTGTCATATGCTTTTTGTGCCTCTGCTGTATATATAGATGATCTAACTTAATTATTAAGTTTAAGAAGCACCAAAAGGTATCGATAGACGTCCCTCAAAATCTGCTTATCCCTAATGATAAGATCATTACAACCTTCTTCGAAAATGACTTACAAAAAACCCACTCATCTGCTGAATATTCTTACAAAATTTTAAAAGTGCGAAATATAAAAACCAAAAACGAAAGTGCAAGATTTAACACCAGGGCTATTTCATTGACAGTGTTCTGCCCAAGGACAGGTTTTTCAATGCAAACCCAGCTTTTTCTAGTCTTTCCTATTTTATGCCTTTCCCTTAGTCTCCGCATATGATCCATATAATCTTAATGTCGTATATTATTTGATACCTTCTTCTGCCCGAACTCTTCTCCCGTTCACCATTTCTTCCAGTACATCTTTCAGAAGGCAGTTTTGTCTCAGACACAATGACTCAGCCTTTTTTCTCTCTTTCTGATCAGTTTCAGCTTATTCTTTCTTCACCCACTCTTTCCAATACAGCTTCATTTCTTATTCTGTCTGTCCATTTCACACGCTCCATTCATCTCCATATTTATATTTCAAGTGCTTCTAGTCGCTTCTCTTCACTTCGTAATGCCCATGTTGTTAAGAAGTTAATTATTTTCTTCCCGATATATTTGCTATAGTCCGAGGTATTTTAAATTATTTATTTTTTCTAACATAACGTTGTTAATTAGGCATATTTTACACTTTGTAATATCTATGGAAGTAACATGATCTGCTGTCAGGAAGTCAAAAGAAGGATAGCAATGGCAAAAGAAGCTTTTACTAGAAAAAGGAGCATCTTCTACGGAACTCTAGAAAAATAACTAAGGAAGAGACTAATGAAGTACTTTGTGTGGAGTGTGGCATTGTATGGGGCACAGACGTTGTAGAAGAATGGAAGAATATCACAAATGTAATAAAAACAAGCAGCATTTGAAAGCCTGGGGACAAAGATAAAAATGGCAAAGAAAAGGAGGACTAAGAAATTGGGATGAAAATATTAAAAAGATCATTGAAGAAAAGCGAGAATCTTATCAGAAATATCTTAATACAAGAAAGAAACAAGACAAAATTGAATATCATCGAAAAAGAACAATTGCTAAAAGTGAAGTGAGCAAATACCATAGAAAAATTGGGAAAAATATGTGTCTTTCTTAGAAAATGACATTACAATGCCTCAGCCACAAGTATACAAAATTTTAAAATTCATGAACCACGAAATTAAAGTGACTGCTCGACTTAATACAATTCCTCAAAATTTATGGTTAAAATATTATCGAGATTCATGGTGCTAGGACACTTCTTCTCTTATGCCACAAAACTCATAAAATTCTGAAACAGAACCGATCTCATTTGAGGAAATTTTAATAATACTTAAAATATGAAGAGCAATAAAACACCAGGCAATGACTGTATAAACATCGAACTCTTCAAACATGCAATTCACCCATTTTTATTTAGACTTTTAAATTTTCTAAATTTGATTTTAAATGGAGCAGAACCTCCCAGAAGTTCGTTGAATTCTGTAGTGATAGCAGTCTATAAGAAAGGAAACAGAAATGACTACAATAATTACAGAGGAATTAGTTTAGTAAATACCGGTTGTAAAATTTTCTCCAACATAATCAAAAACAAATTAGACAGATAGTATGAGAACATAATATTAGAAGAAGAGTAGAATGGATTTAGGAAAGAGAGATCATGCTGTGATGCATACTTCACAATGAAACTTTTGATAGAGAAACATCGGGAATTTAATATAGAAACACATATTGCATTTATTGATCTCAAAAAAGCTTTTGATCATGTAAACCGCAACTAACTTATAGAAATATTAGTGTGTGATAATACTCCACAACAAATAAACAATTGAAAATATTTTTAACCTATAGGAAGAAACTTTCATTTCTGTCAAAATTGATAAGAAAATGTCTGATTGGTTGGAAATTTTTACAGGTGTCAAAGAAGGATATCTTCTCTCACCCCTCTTATTCAATATTTATATGAACGCAATAGTACGGGAATTTAGAAACTCAAGACAAGATCATATAACTATAAATCGAAGTTTGTATCTGGACGTACTGACTTTTCCAGATGATTTGTTTTTGCTAGCCACTTCAGAAGCTGATTTACAACGATCAGTCTATAGTTTAAAATTACTAGCTGAAAAATATCGCATAGAAATATCCACGAAAAAAAAATAATAATAATGGCATTCTGCGGCAAAGAACCTGTACGAAGCAACATTTGTATAAATGGTAACATTTGAAGAGTCCACTGCAAGAATGATGAATGTCACTTTCTTGTCGAAAATGAACCAAGACTGTCAATGCATAGCTTAAGACATATAGAATGTACATAGAGAGTTATATGGCATTAACACTGATAGTCATTGTCCAGTAATGATCGGAAAATCACAGTTAAGCTTTGAGCGCTAAGCATTTCAATTGCTTCTCCTGCAAAATGTATTCCAAATGACATCCATCATTCTTGCAGTGGACTCTTCATTTATTCAATTATCTTGGTTTCAAGCTTTCCTTTGTACCTCATCTAGATTTCTCACAAAAAATTTTTAAATTCAATAAATCTGCAGGCATTATCAACAGTATAATGAAACCTTCTTTAGTCCAAACAATACCCGCACTCGTCTGTACAAGACTTTAGCAAGACCTGTCCTTTGTTACGGCAGCAAAGCTTAGATCTTACGAAAAAGCGATGAAAATAGAATTACTGCCAGTGAAATGAAGTTTATGCACCTAACAGCAGGATACCGGTACACTAAATGGGATCATGAAAGAAATGAAGACATTCTACAAGAACTGGGAATGGAACCTGTACTGCAGTATATTCATCAATATCAAGACAACTGGCTTCACCATGTCAAGCGTATGCCCAGAACGAGGATTCCTCGAGCGATCTTGAACTGCAGACCAACAGGGAAAAGATCACTGGGTCGCCCTATGAAGAGATGGCGGGAAAACTTTTGTAGACCGGAACAGTCCTTCTAGGACACACCTGTTAGGAAGAAGAAGACGAAGAAGAAGATGATGATGATAATGAATGTGTGGAACAATTAGAGGAAGTCTAGGACAACGCTGTAGAACAGATGCGTAAATAAAATTCTACAAAACGATAGCCGTACCTGCCGCTTTATTTGACAAAAAAAGCATGGATCTTCATAAGCAAGAAAAAGTTAGAAATCCAGGCGACTGAAATGGCATTTCTGAGGAGTTAAAGGATGCACGAGATTAGACCTTATAAGAAATGAGACAATGCAAGGAGAACAGAAGAAAGCATTTATCGTAAATGATAAAATTGAACAATATAGGAAAATATGACAACATGATTTAAGAATGGAAGACCATCGTCTACCAAAGCTGGCCTTGCTGGAATTGCTTTACGGATATTGTACTAAGTGTATAGGCTATGTTGAAGAAATAATAATCTTGTGTATTCTATTTATTTTTTTAATTTTACATTATACAGGGTGTCCCGCAGCGGGATGTCAATAGCTTACCTACGTAGGCTGGGATTATTTTGAGTGAAAAAGTTCTAATAAATGTGGGTCCGAATTGCAACGGTATCTACAGAAAACAATTCTAAATTAATAATTGTATTACTTGTGATTTACTTACAAGTTTGTTTTGAGGAATACACATTCCGAATTCTCACATTTGAGGTTCGAAATGACCACCAAGGTTGTCGAGCCTTCTTTGAGCTCTGCCTGTAAGAGAGTTTATCACTCTCATTACAACTCCATCATTTCTCAAGCCTTCACCGCACTCCATTATTTTCTCAACAAGTTCGACCCTTGTGTTCGATCGAGCATCATACATAACCGATTTCATGTGCCCTCGAAGGAAGTGATCTAATAGAAACAGATCTGGTGATCTAAGTGGCCAAATCACTGGACCTTCTTGGCTAATCCAATAATGTGGAAACTGTTGATTTAAGAATGCAGTCACACACCTGCCCAAGTGCGGAGATACACCATCTTGTTGCAGCCATACCTTGTCTAATAAGAAGAGGAACATCACTTGGTTGCACAGCCTGGACACTTTGGATGTGAAATGGGTATAAACCAAAGTAATGTAGCTGAGCGATGTGCGCGTATTCTGTTTAGAATTAACTGAACTACAACCCTACAACGAGGTTGCATACTGTTCTAAGTAAATCACAAGTAAAATTATTAATTTAGAATTGTTTTTTCTGCAATTCGGACCCATGTTGATTAGAACTTGTCTACTCAAAATAATCCCAGGAACACGTAGGTAAACTGTGGACATCTCGCTGTGGGACACCCTGTATAGATTTCATATTACTATTTTTTACTTTATCTAATTTGTTCTGCGAGCGGGTATATCAACCAGGATTAAGTCAGTAAATCATTAATCATTTCGTGATGCATTTTGCCCGTCCAGTCGTGTACAATTGTTACTTTTTTCGACGGAAATGACACTGGCGAGATGATGAGGATTCAGAGCTGCAAAACACAATACCAGATATAATAATGCTCAGTTTGCATGTCAGAAATGAGAGTCTAGTTGTCAGGAAATTCTAATTGAATGGAACGGACAGGACCGCACTAGCCTACTTGCAGAATATGTAGCTCGAGGGCTTGAAGCATCACAGCTCGGGGCCACTGCCTCCCGCCCTTCGCATACATTCGTCTGCAGTATTTGATATAGGCTACCGTGACCTTCTTTTTAATCGATTAATGTGTATGGTACAAGAAAAGTGTTTACTTGGAGATAAGTGTACTTGCAGATGTCGAGAGTTGAGACAGCTCAACAGTTAAAGGAAGTGAAAGAAAGCGGTTTACATTCAAGACATAGAATAGGAAGTTTTATTTTTCTTGCCACTTTCAGAGAGCATCCTGATTTATACTGAGCTATCAATAAAATTAATATATCCTATGGAAAGACTTTATTCTTAATTTATAATGTGTCGGGTTGGATTTCCGATGAGGTCATGGATTTCTTATTTGATGTAATGCTGCCCCTGTACTTTCACCTATGAGTAAAGGCGGCAAACATGGAGGACTGACATCCCTGCTGCTACTAGTGCCGATTCTCTGCAAAGATGGGATTTTAACTTCCTGCTACTCTGTAGACCTCCTTGCACTATAATAGAGATAAATAGACTACTATTAATTATTATTAATGGAGAAAAATCCGTTCTGGCACCGGAAATCGAACCCAGGACCCTCAGCTTGGCGCGATGAGTGCTCTTATCATCTGAGCTATGCCGAGACCCGATCCACAGCGCCGGCGAACTTTCCTTCTTTGTATCGAGAGTTCGGCCGGCGGTGTGGATCGGGTCTCGGCATAGCTCAGATGGTAAGAGCACTCAGCGCGCCAAGCTCAGGGACCTGGGTTTGATTCTCGGTGCCGGAACGGATTTTTCTCCAGTAATAAGTATCTACGTGATGACTACACAAAGTCATGATTACTCAGTATTCAATAAAGGACGGCGAGGTCCTCTAATGAGAATTATATACAACACATATATACAATGTATAAAATTATATATATATATATATATTAATATTGGAAATACTGAAAGTTCTACTAATGCTGTTAAATCTACTCGTATTACTACTGCTACAAAACTACTAGGGCCTACTACTTCTAATACCACATATACTGCTCCTGGCGCTAAAATAATATTACTATTTCCAGTAAAACTAATACTGTCACTATAATAATTACAATAACAACTATTGCTGCTGCTGCTTCTGTACAGATTGTCTCATGCATACAGAGCAGTCGTAACTAAGAATCGGATTTTTAGGTTTTTAAGAAATCCGTTTTAGGTTATTGGAATAGGTGAAATAGTTTTTTTTCAAACTGTGAAGGGTGTTGCAAAAATTGTCGGATTGTTAAAAATGTAAGTACTCTTACAGTTAGTTTTAAATAATATAACTTTTTCTCGGTGGTAAAGTTGGAATCGTTTCCAATCCACTGTCGTAATAAATGTGATTTCACTTGTTTTGGTTTTGTTTAACACAACACAAAATATATCTACAAATTCAATGTTAACACCAGAAGCACCAGAATAAGACAAACTGCTCAGAGACCTCAGAAAAGTTCACAGCTCGTGTCCGCACATGCAAGATCAGTCTTCTATCAGAGAACATGCCCGAAAACTTCACGAATTTCAACAATATGACTTTTTCGTGGTTCGTTCACCTCAAGAGAAAGTTCAGTCACTTCTTACTCTTCTACTGGCATGTCATCTCTACCATCAGTGAAAATTCCAAGATACATACAGGCCTAATCAGTGTCCTGGCAAGGGTGAAGCCTTTGAAGGACGGCCCGCTATAGAAGAAAAAAAGAAGGAATTCCCTGTTAACTATTTTATCCGAAACAACAAAACACTGAAGGGGTAAAGACCGCAGATTGGGTCGCTTTCTCCAGTGCAGAAGGGAATAAAAATTATAAGATATATTGAAAAGTTTAAATATGTTAATATAAAACGCAGTAAATATAGAAGAATACATATTAATTATGATTATATTATTTTAGTTCTTACGGTTCAATTTGTTGTTTTTTTAGGTTCAAAAATGTACATATACAGGGACATCATTTTATTTTTACTAACATTTTTAATATTAATCTGGCTATACCTTTCTATTAACGATTGAAACAGGAAACACCGTTTGCTACACTTTACACGACGGAGTTCGATGATACTGGCGTAAAATACAAATCACTTTACTAGGTATAGGAGGTAAGAAAAGTTGTTCATCCATTTATGTAAACTAGGAAATATCGCAATTTTGAGTTTGATAATTTTCATTAGGTTTTTGTTTAATCAAAATACAGTACTGTATTAACACTTAGTGTTTTACACACGAATTGAGCTATCCATTCGGAAGTATTAATTATGCAGTGTATATTGTACTGTTACAGCACATTAGCGTACTATATAGAGAATGAAGTTAAATTGAAAAATAATTATAATATGGATATTTAAACACATTTTAGAAAATGGTGGCCGTTCATTTCGATACAGGCTTCAGTTGTTTTGTCCATATTATCGCACTATAGACTATTGTACCTAATTCCAATTACCAGTTTCGTCCTTCGTACGAGTAACTCATGTTGAAATAATTCTGTACCTACTCTATAAAAGAGTACCTTACGTACTGTAAATTCAATCTTCACTTCTGCCCGATCCGAAAAGATAAAATTACTCAGAAATGCTATCTACTGTCCGTTCAAGTGGTTTTGTCGCAGGGTTGTAGAAAGGGGGGGGGAAATCACGCGACAGTTAATTACTTAAGGAGGCTCTTTTATTTAAGTTATTTTAAACACTTGAATAATATTACGTAGACGTCCAATTCGTAACAGAAATTAATGTTTTCAGAAAAGAGCTAAGATAGCCCAGCTACTAGACTTTACAAAGGGGCGAACAGAAGCAGGTGGGGGAAACCGGGATGCGACATAGGGAAACGGACGACAGTACCCGTACGAAAATATTATTCAATATTGAAAGCTCTTTCGTCACTGGAAAACGCGAACATATTTCTGAAACGTACTATACTCAGTAACTCAGTACTGCTTACGCGCCCTCGGCTCTGTGTCGTGAACGGTTGGAAGTTTACTAGTAGAAGGGGTGGGAGTGAAGTACATTCCAAAACTCAGGTACAATAAAAATTGAAGTAAAAATAAAATGATGTCCCTGTATATATATATATATATATATATAACTCTTATGACCAAGATTCGAAAATTACTTAAGAAATTATGAGTTTAGAAGTAAGGAAGAAAATTGGTAAAACTTATAAATCTGGTCCCTAGTTATAACGCTTTTCACGTGTCTTAGTTCATACGTCTCATTCTTTTCGTGTCTACAATATTCTGTCTTGACGCATGTACAGTAAAGGAGGCGAGACCTGTCCCGTGACCTTATCATATACCGTCGCTATATCACCAATGGTTATGAGAGGCAAGATATGTTTTAGTCTAAAATGGACTCCCGTGTTGGTAGATTCATATAATATTAACCATCATGAAACAAACTCTCTTTCTGGTAGCTTATTTTTTCCCTTCTCCACAGCTCACATGCCAGTGTCGCCTCCTCATCTAAATATTCGACTTTCTGACTAACAGCGTATGATCTTAGCATTACAACTAGGCAACGTTGCTTAAACGCGAATGGCTCGTTTTGGTGTGGGGAGCTAAAACGCCACGACCTTCTTGAACTAAGTCGCATGAAGAGGGTTATAGTTGGGTGTCCACACAATAGTCTAAGCTCCTTCATACTCTGCACAGAATGTGGTTCTCCTCATTAGCAGTCTCGCACCTTCAGCAACATCTGTGGTGTTATAGTCGCACTTGCTGCACGAATTCTGTTTATCAAGTCATCTCTGTCAGCAGGTAGCTCGTGGTAAACACGATAACGCAAGTAACTCTATAGAAAATAGACCATGGGAGTTAAATCCGGGGATCTCGAGGGCCATTCTTGTAAAGGGCTATGCAGACCTACCCATCTGCCGAGATAATGCCTGTTTAATATAACATGAGTCATTAATACCTTGTCAACGAAATGGCTATCTAGTTGAAACAGCATGTCACGGAGGATGCGAGTGGCACATCCTGTAACATATTATCCAACTGTCTCTCAAAAAATGCAGAGTAACTTCGACATTCCCTTTGATTATAATATATATTATATTATGGGGGACAAATGACCTGGTTGTCAACTATGCTCATCGAAAAGTTACAGTGAAGTGACCTTGGATGCGCAGTTCTTTCCGGCAATGAGGATTGTAGTTGGCATAGTGGTATTTCTTATGGCGACTGATGCTGCCATCATTTCCAAACGCATATTCATCGGTCCATAAAATTCTTCTTAAGAACCCATCATTGCCAATATCTTCTACGTCAAACCAAACATGTTCGTCTAATGACCTGGGTAGGTAATCCTATTAACTGCTGTGTATGTATTTGAGATAACCTGGGAGCATGTACTCAAGACAAACGTTTAAAAAAATTGTTTCTTGTTTGTTAGTGCTCGGTCTCATTCAGATACAATCTCCCATTAATAGTGGTACATATTAGGAGATTAAAAACCTAGTTTTATTCCCGTGAAAAAGAAGGCAGAATATCTCTTCGTCTTTAAATGTTCTTGTTCCAATATTCAAAACTGTACTTGAAATCACAGCTAGGGAGAAAGTTGTAGACTTGATTTATTAAACAGATTATGAATTTGTTGTGACTGACATAAATTATTCATTGACTGGATGAAGCCTGATATTGATGGGAGCATACAGCGGGGCAGTCGTTAAATCGGACGTAAACAGACTTTACTGCTGTGATGCTGCAGTTGAAGGATACTATTAACTTGATATGCTGAAGTTCAAATCTGCTTCGTGATAATTTCTTGAATGCCTAAAAAAGATTTATAATTAAAACTAGGCGGTACACTCATCATTTATTCCTTTATTTTATTTGTGCATTAATTCAACCAGTGGTTTATCTAATCAGATGTTTAACTTTCTATTCCTTTATAACTTAAATTAGTCATTGAGTCACTCCTAATCATCCAACCATGCATAACTTATTCATTCATTCATTGTTTCCTTCTTTGTTTCTTTCTTTCGGTTTTTTCTTTCGTTATTTCTTTCTTTTCTTCGTTCGTTCATATATTCATTCACTGCTCAACCCAGT
The DNA here is from genome assembly GCF_040183065.1 of Periplaneta americana. NCBI lineage: Eukaryota > Metazoa > Arthropoda > Insecta > Blattodea > Blattidae > Periplaneta > Periplaneta americana. The sequence goes on from NC_091125.1 coordinate 66,446,410, forward strand.
CTTCATTAATAGTTGTAAATCTCTTTTTCTTTTTTGCTTCATAATTATTTCTGTCCTTGTCTCTTTTTCCTCCATCTCTTCTAATTCTTTCTTTATTCTTATTTTTTATTTTCTTTACCTTTTTATTTTTCGTTCTCTTCCTTCTTGGTTGTTTATTAGTTCGCTTCTTCTTCCTTCACTTCTTTCTTTTTCCTACCTTATCTATGAATCATTTCTTCTTACCATCTATCTTCTTTCTTCTCTCGTTCATTTCTTTTCATTATATATTTCCTTCCTTCTCTCATTGATTTCTTCTCATCATATATTTCCTTCCTTTTCTCACTGATTTCTTCTCATCACCTATTTCCTTCTTTTTCTCATTGATTTCTTCTCATATTTCCTTCCTCTTCTCATTGATTTCTTCTCTTATCTATTTCCTTCATTTCCTCACTGATTTCTTCTCATCATGTTTCCTTCCTTTTTCATTGATTTCTTCTCATCATATATTTCCTTCTTTTTCTCATTGATTTCTTCTTATCACCTATTTCCTTATTTTTCTCATTGATTTCTTCTCATCATATATTTCCTTACTTTTCTAGTTAATTCCTTCTCTTACCTATTTCCTTCCTTTTCTCACTGATTTCTTCTTATCACCTATTTCCTTCCTTTTCTCATTGATTTCTTCTCATCACCTCTTTCCTTTTTTTTCTCATTGATTTCTTCTCATGTATTTCCTTCCTCTTCTCATTGATTTCTTCTCTTACCTATTTCCTTCATTTTCTCACTGATTTCTTCTCATCATATATTTCCTTCCTTTTCTCATTGATTTCTTCTCATCATATATATTCCTTCCTTTTCTCATTGATTTCTTCTCATCATATATTTCCTTCTTTTCTCATTGATTTCTTCTCATCATATATTTCCTTCTATTTCTCGTTGATTTCTTCTCATCATATATATTCCTTCTTTTTCTCATTGATTTCTTCTCATCATATATTTCCTTCCTTTTCTCATTGATTTCTTCTCATCATATATATTCCTTCTTTTTCTCACTGTTTTCTTCTTATCACCTATTTCCTTCTTTTTCTCATTGATTTCTTCTCATCATATATTTCCTTCCTTTTCTCATTGATTTCTTCTTATCACCTATTTCCTTCTTTTTCTCATTGATTTCTTCTCATCATATATTTCCTTACTTTTCTCATTAATTTCTTCTCTTACCTATTTCCTTCCTTTTCTCACTGATTTCTTCTCATCATATATTTCCTTACTTTTCTCCTTGATTTCTTCTCTTACCTATTTCCTTCCTTTTCTCACTGATTTCTTCTCATCATATATTTCCTTCCTTTTCTCATTGATTTCTTCTCATCACCTATTTCCTTCTCTTTCCCATTTATTTCTTCTCATCATATATTTCCTTCCTTTTCTCCTTGATTTCTTCTCTTACCTATTTCCTTCCTTTTCTCACTGATTTCTTCTCATCATATATTTCCTTCCTTTTCTCATTGATTTCTTCTCATCACCTATTTCCTTCTCTTTCCCATTTATTTCTTCTCATCATATATTTCCTTCCTTTTCTCATTGATTTCTCCTCATCTATTTCCTTCCTATTCACATCCGTTTCTTCTAATCATCTATTTCCTTTCGTTTCTCATTCATTTCTTCTCATTATCTTCTTCCTTTATATTCCCATTCATTTATCCTCATCATCAACTATTTCCTTTCGTTTCTCATTGATTTCTTCTCATCGTCTATCTTCTTTCTTTTCTCTTTCATTTCTTCTCATCATCTATTTCCTCTCTTTTCTCATTGATTTCTCTTCATCTATTTCCTTTCTTTTCTCATTCACTTCCTTTCATCACATATTTTCATTATTTTCTCACAAATTTCTTCTCATATTTATTTCCTGTCTATTCTCATTCATTTCTTCTCGTCATCTATTTCCTTTCGTTTCTCATCCATTTCTTCCCATGATTTATCTGCTTTATATTCTCATTAATTTCTTCCCAGCCACCAGCGTGGCTCAGTCGGTTAAGGCGCTTGCCTGCCGGTCTAAAGTTGCGCTCGGGCCCGGGTTCGATCCCCGCTTGGGCTGATTACCTGGTTGGCTTTTTTCCGAGGTTTTACCCAACCGTAAGGTGAATGCCAGGTAATCTATGGCGGATCCTCGGCCTCATCTCGCCAAATACCATCTCGATATCAGTAATCTCATCGACGCTAAATAACCTCGTAGTTGATACAGCGTCGTTAAATAACCAACTAAAAAAAATTCTTCCCATATATACCTCCTTTCTATTCTTACCTATTTCTTCTCATTAATTCTGTCCTTTATTTTCTCATTCCTTCCTTGTTTCTCTCGTTGTTTTTCATTTCTTCCTCCACTTTTAACATTCTTCTAATCGTTCTTTTACCGTTCGTATTCTGCGTCTCTCCTTTCTGTAACTCTGAATCTTTAATGTATGAAAGTTCTAAACACGTAATTCAATCAGGCTCTGCAAGATTGCAATACTGATGGAAAATGAAACTGGGATTTTTAGTACTGTTTAATGATCATTCTTTCTCGTCTGCGAAATAACTCCGAATATTTGAGTAGCAACAGGTGGGAGTCCATCACTTGCTATGAACAGTGAGTATCATTATATAGTAATAGCACTTCCGAAGAACCGGGTAATGACTGCCACGCCACCTGTTCTTATAAACAGCGAAGATTGGGATTCAACGTCTATCCGGTTGTGGTATAAAGAAACAGAAACTGCTTTAAGAAGTCTGTGACTGAACTACAATGTAACTAGTTACGACAAGGCACATGTTTTATACCATTGTATGAATGATATTTTTGTTTATGCTCGACCATGCCGAAATGTAGTAATTATACACCTGGTAGCAGCCCTTTAATGGACCTCATTAAAGTACACCTATTCATTAAAGTTCAGGTGTTCCACCAATCAAAAAATACCATTGTAGCAATATGAAAGCGCAAGTATCGATTATTCTCGGATATGCAATCGAAAGACAACAATAAATCACCTATATTTGAAATAAAGTCAGTTCTGTTATAATAATTAACGTTAATTGTAAATAATATTCAAATAAATTCAATTTGTCATTTCATTTTTCAATGTCAAGGTCAATGTCGACATCTGTTTCTCGGAAAAAATCAATAATTTCGCGTCTGCGCACATCTCACAATTTACAAGGTATTGCACTAGGTCAGTTCCGCTCCTCAGTCAGATAAGAATAACATGAATACTTATGAATAATTTCAAGTTAGAAATATGGTCGAGCATAAAAAGTCGTATGAAACTTGACTATGATGGTAATTAAGACGCTCGTATGAAAATTATGAAACTCGCTTGCGCTCGTTTCATACACATACTCGGTCTTAATTACTACCATTATAGGCTCGTTGCATAATGTTCTATTATTTATTTCCTTTAATTTAATATTTTTCTAGGAAAAGGTGTTGGGAGACATTCCAATTTGAGGGGCTAAGGTAACCTATAGAATAGCACCGATATTACTGTTAGTAAATAGTTGTATTATCAGATGTTTGGGGAAAATAATAATAAAATAATTGAAATTTCATATGTTAACTATTCTGTCACACCAGTGACGTGTTATAAATATTCTGTATGTCCTAGATCAAATGAAAGTCCATGAATAAACAAAATACAAAAGTTTCATTAACATTTTCCAATCAATATATATATATATATATATATATATATATATATATATAAGTTTTTATCACATTTCCTAAAATTAAACAGCATGGACAAGAATTCTTTTGGAAATGGACGCTTCATTTATACCTGTCCTGATAACTTGCACATTATTTATGAAGGCTCGCCGGACCTCCACCCAAAAACAGTACAAAGCTGCACAATGAGAATGTGATTTCCAGAATATGGAATGCTTACCGGTAACTATGCTTTGACGGAACAGAGCAGCAGTACGCTAAATGGCTTCCTAGTATCGTGTTTATAAATTTGAGGCAGTTGCTCTTTCTATGGGAGCATTACCCCGCGGACGTTCATTAACATGTGTCATCAGCTACTGGCAATATAATCATGCTGGCTTCCGTGTTTAAATCTCTCACATTTCATGCTGATATTATTAAATTTATATTACTCACATAATCACAAAACTTCGTAGCAGATTTACAAGAAACATCTTGTTATGTCTACAAGTTTACAGCCAGCGAAGTTCAGTGGCATGCTAAAAGGAAAACTGTCCCTTAAACACGTCGTAAAATCGGTGGGTGGGAGACGCAGGGAGATAGTGCTTTCGTAATGTCGATAGTAGAATGAGACAAATGATCGGCAACACGTTTCGGCCGTTTTGCCGGAAACAACAAATATTAATTAAATTGTTAGCGAACGTCAGCCGTAATTTAATTGGCACATGTTGGTTTCTCACCAAACAGTGCGAAGATTGATTCTAGACGGCCAAGGGAGTAGGTTCAATCTGAGTACTTTTTATTATTATTATTATTATTATTATTATTATTATTACTACTTTTATTACTATTATTATTATTATTATTACTTTTATTATTATTACTTTTATTATTATTATTATTATTAATTTTATTATTATTATTATTATTACTACTACTACTACTACTTTTATTATTATTACTTTTATTATTATTATTATTACTTTTATTATTATTATTATTATTATTGTTATTATTATTATTATTATTGTTATTATTATTATTATTACTACTACTTTTATTACTATTATTATTATTCTTACTTTTATCATTATTATTATTACTTTTATTATTATTATTACTCTTATTATTATTACTTTTATTATTATTATTATTATTTATTCATTTATTTATTTTTAGCCAATTACGGACTATTTCGTCTTCAATTAATACGATTTCAAATTATACATATCAATATTTATTCCCTCCCTTCTTCTGTAGTCAGCCACTGCTTCAAATTTTGTTGAGTTTGTATTTGTAAATTATATCAAAAGTTTATTTACCTACAATATAATTAGGCTTGAAAAGCAATATAATGATGGTATCAATTTTGTGCAAAGAGTTTTGTAGGATAATATACTTGTTCAGAAAATGTTTAAAAATTAATTAGTAAATAGTACTTAGACATAGTATCTGCTTATTATGCTTTCTTTCATTCTCATTGAGTATAAATATGGAAATATTCTTTAAAGTAATCCTATTAGTTCTCACCAAGTCTTCAAGTTGCAGGGAATAATGCAGAACAGCTTTTCAAAGAAGAGTGGATTAAATTTTGATTCTCCCTTCCATTTTCATATTGAGCAATATAATGTATACTAAAGGAAATGTGTGATTTCAATAACTATTCACATCCACTATTATAACATACTTCACAGAAATTATGTATATATTCCATACATAGGCTAAGATTAAAATAAACTCAAAATTACTATAAAAATATTGCTATAAAACTGTAAAATTTATTGCACGATGTTGTCAAAAGTATGAATATAATACATTTTTGGGTTTATTGTAAAAGTTTTTTCACTTACAGTTATTATTGATTGTTTATGTTACATGTACACATGAATTCCTCGAACTGTCTCTAAGCATACACAAACCTACACTGCACCCTATCTTTATAAAACAAAACATCAAAGCATAAGGAGAATATCAGTTGAAGTCGTAACATTGAGAAGGAAGGAAGAAAGGAGGAAGGAGGGAGGGAAGGAAGAATTACAGATTTGTTCTGATGACATACATACATACATACATACATACATACATACATACATACATACATACATACATACATACATACAAGATTAGCGTCAGTATATAAACAAAGAGGACAGAGAGATCAAGGAAGACCAAGATATCTATGGAGGGATGAAGGCCATCTTCCTTAGATTATCGTTACAGATCACATGGTCTAAAACGAAGAATTTCATGATGTTGATGATGATGATGATAACACATTATTATTATTATTATTATTATTATTATTATTATTATTATTATTATTATTATTATTATTATTTGACATGTTAGTAAAGAACCTACATGAAGCAAGAACAATTTGTTGGTCACAGCATAATATGTTGTCCTAAAGTCCAGAGTCGGATAAGAACTGAGGTAGTGACTGGTTGATAACTGTTTCCAGCCGTTAAAAGTCGATGAAAATGATACGTAATAATAATGGTAGTAATAATAATAATAATAATAATAATAATAATAATAATAATAATAATGGTTCAGATTGGAGAAAATATTTTCTAAAATATTTTGCTTGAAATTAAACTTTATCACGAAAATATTTAGGATTCGAAATATCGAATATAAAATTACATATAAATAATCGCAAAATCAGCCTTTTCCAAAAATCATGTTTGCTTCGTTAAAATAGATAAAGAGGAAATTATACATTTTGTGTTACTGTATTGTAGTTTTTTTCTTTCGCATATGTCCATAAAATGATCTGCTTAGCGAGTGATAAAATGTGTAATGTTTGTGCTGAGCAATTTTCTTCTTCTGTCTTTCAAACTTTCATAAATTATATTTCGCAATGCGGAGATAAGACACGCTAAAACTTTTGAATATACGTGACTAATAAAACAATACTGACGGTTGAACGCTATGCAGTTTTCCACTATTATGTCATTCTTCATTTTGCAACAGAGATTACTGAAAACATATGTGCAGTACAATGCTGTACACATCTCATTTGTCCGTGTGAATGATGTAAGATTCCCTCATCTGCTTTGGAGGTTGCTGATCCTTCTTCACAAGTGAATGTTAGCGACAGGTGTCTGAGGGTCAAGGTCACCACACATCCCGGATATGAACCCGGTGCTGGGCGCGCCCCTTGATCACAACGGTGTGTGTGTGTGTCACCACTCGACCGTTACCCTACTTCATCGCCTTCGATAACATTGAGTTTAACTTGAAGAGTGAAAGAGTTTCTACATCAGAAATGTGAAATTCTATCGAACGCTTTCTCGAAGTTGATACAAATTTGTATTTTTACTCTATTACACAGGCAATGTCTCAAATAGTTAAGCCGGTGTATGTAATGACTAAAAATAATTTAATGACGAACGTTATTCTTCGAATATAGGATCAAACTCGAAATTGGAATCCATATTTTTTTAGTTGTGGTCAAAGGCGATGTTGAATCGGATTTTATAGAAGCTTTCTCATTTCTTCAAAATTAATACATTAAAATTAACGAAAAACCTACTGCAACGTCATAATATCATGGCATACATGTCAGAGAATTAATTGACTAAATATTCCCATCATATTAACAAGAAGACTGTAAATGTTTCTCACATGTCTAAAGTCAGGTAAGTTACATGAAAAAAAAATGAATAAACAGCATTCTAATTCATCTAAATACTCACGGAAACAACTTAACATTGTTCTTACGTAAGCAAGTCGAAATTGTGAGCACATTAATTTCGGCACTCATGTTCATTTTTATTACTAACCACCACACAATGAACGAAACTATTAGATACTTCATCGCACATACAGTATAGTAGACCACATTAAAACAATAAGTGCACTCACAACAATACAGACAAAGCAATGAACCGCACCGTGTTCAAACTTAGGAATTTCCTAACTGCCATTTCTACTACGTACACTAACTATATGTAACGGAATACATGTGGATCGCAAGAGTGGTGGTTGGGGGGGCAAAACTTAATCCTCATAAGACTGAAAGTGCTATTTTCTTGGCCCTTGCTTACAGTATGTGAAATAATTTTTCTTCATTGCGTGATATACATGTTTTAAAGTGCTGGTTTTAGCTAATGCTTTAAGAACAATTATTTGCGATGTATTTAGGTCTACTGTATTTATTTTACAGCAGCAATCGAATTTTTTCATTACTAAAGTAAAATGTGTTACACCAGCTTCTTGTCTATGCGGATGACGTGAATATGTTTGGAGAAAATCCACAAATAATTAGGAAAAACACGGAAATTTTACTTGAATTAAGTAAAGCTATAGGTTTGGAAGTAAATCCCGAAAAGCAAAGTATATGATTATGTCTCGTGACCAGAATATTGTACGAAATGGAAACATAAAAATTGGAGATTTATCCTTCGAAGAGGTGGTAAAATTCAAGTATCTTGGAGCAACAGTAACAAATATAAATGACACTCGGGAGGAAATTAAACACAGAATATATGTGGGAAATGCCTGTTATTATTCGGTTGAAAAGCTTTTGTCATCTGGTCCGCTGTCAAAGAATCTGAAAGTTAGAATTTATAAAGCAGTTTTATTACCGGTTGTTCTGTATGGTTGTGAAATTTGGACTCTCACTTTGAGAGGGGAACAGAGATCAAGGATGTTTGTGAATAAGGTTTTTAGGAAAATATTTGGGGCTAAGAGGGATGAAGTTACAGGAGAATGGAGAAAGTTACACAACGCAGAACTGCACGTATTGTATTCTTCACCTGACATAATTAGGAATATTAAATCCAGACGTTTGAGATGAACAGAGCTTGTATAACGTATGGGCGAATCCAGAAATGCATATAGAGTGTTAGTTGGGAAACCGGAGGGAAAAAGATCTTTGGGGAGACCGAGACGTAGATGGGAGAATAATATTAAAATGGATTTGAGGGAGGTGTAATATGATGATAGAGATTGGATTAATCTTGCACAGGATAGGGACCGATGGTGAGGATGGTAATGAATCTGCGGGTTCCTTAAAAGCCATTTGTAAGTAAGTAAGTAAAGTAAAATGTGCATTATTTAGTTCGGTTGAGTCAAGGTAATAAAGTGAGCTTATATGGTAACATTGTGCAAACGGTAATGGATAGTGTATGTTGTTGTTGTTGTTTAGTCAACTGTTCGAAGACAGGTTTGAACCTCACAGCTGATACCAACAAGATACCACTTATGAGACAACTAAGCCATGAGATAATGGGGTTAGAGTGGCCAGTTCCTTTCCTCCTCCATTTGATATATAGCCAACTAACTACATGTTGCACTAATCAGACTTCAGATGTATACAAACAATTCGGTGGTGTTCCAGTAAAGGGGTTGTTATTTTCTTGTGCAAATAGAGTTTCGTTCCCAAGAGGAATAGACAAGTTAAATTGTACAAGTGGGTGTGTAAAAACAAAAGAATACTAGCATTTGATGTGTTTTATTTGTGTAGAAAATTATTTGCAATAAGGGTGTGAAGTTTAATTTTTATTTAACTCAAAACTCATTTTTATTACTTATCTCTCTTTACCCAAACACCATCAAATTATTCTTCCTCTGACACATATCGTCAAGTGAGATGTACTGCTTGATAAGAGAAGATACTGTATATAAGTCAAAATTAGAATACCTGCCTAATATGCAGTCGCCGTAATTACGCGATTTATACGCAGTTTCTTGAAGAGGTTTTACAATAATGGGCCTAATAATAACAATGCTAATGATGATGATGATGATAATAATAATAATAATAATAATAATAATAATAATAATAATAATAATAATAATAATAATAATAATAATAATAGTCTAATAATAATATTAATAATAACATTAACAATAATAATGATGGTAATAATATTAATAATAACATTAATAATAAGAATAATAAAATCCATTATAATAATACTCACAATGATAAACTTTTCGCAAAGCATCCTGGTAATATATTTTTTACGACTACACCCCTGAAGGACAGCAGTCGGCTGTTCGATCTTGGCCCTTCATGGGCTGCTGCGCCACAATTTAGGTAGAGATGTCTCTGGTTGTTGAACATTCACAGAATTATTATATTACTCTACACTCCATTGCGAATTAGTCAGTATAATTAAAAACTAGTTAAATTTAGTCGATCACAAAGGGTTCACTACTTAAATTGCCTTACATTAGTTTTATCCAATTTTTAGATCCAAATCGAATAATTTAGACTAAATTATTATACGTACTGAGAAATTAATATAATGATAATTATTTATAAAAAAAACAATAAGAATTGGTTCAAGAGCTACGAAAAGATTTATTTAGTGCAAATTTACACACTATTCTAGGTGTACCTCCTGAATAATGTATACAGCTTCCAGGTTGTTAAATTGTCCACTTCAGAATGACCAGAGGAAAAATGGCCACAAACAAAAATGTTCAAGGGAAAAAGTCAAGTAAAAAATGTCCACGTACGAAATGTCCACAACAAAATCTCCAGTATAAAAAATGTCCATTACCAAAATGTCCACATACAAAAACGTCCACAACAAAATGTCCAGTATAAAAAAGCCCGCTTTCAATTTGAAACATGTATATGGTGACTCTTCAAGGACACCAACGAGCAAACAATGCAGTGGAAGCATTTCATAGTCAATTTTAGAAGGTGGGCGCTAATCAGCATGCGAGTGTTTGTAGGCTAATTCAAAACATCAATGATGAACAACATGAGAATGAAACTCTCATACATCAAATTCGAGTAGGTCTTCGAAATATTAGGCCTCTAGTTAATAAATAAACATAGGCTACCAAAGAAATCAACTACGGAGAGAGGCAATCGTCAGGAGATAGGCTATCATGAATACAAAGACAGGAATGATATAAAACGCTACCTTCGTACAATATCTTATCACTAGGGAACGGAATTTGGAGCAGTAAAAGCTAGTATTGGCATCTACACAGCCATTTGTTTACAACCCTTTATACCAAGTCCTCTCCTCCATGACATACTCGCAGCTCTCTGCACGTCAACAACAGGTGAACGGGACAGTTGTCGCATAAGAACTTCAACGTGCAGGTTTGCAGTTCAGAGTATGAAGTGCAGGTACAATGCCGAAAGTGAAACCAACTAACAATACAAAATTGAAAGACTAGTCTATATTTGTAAAAGCTCCAGATCGAGTATCAAAATTCAGGAAACAATTCCCTAAATTGTCGCTCCCCCCATTTCCAGTTCTTAAGAGCTGGGGGTCATGGTTAGAAGCTTGCAATTACTACGCACATCACCTCCAATCTGTGAAGAAAGTGGTCCAGTCTTTCAATCCCGACGACGCGGCTGCGATTCAAATACGCCAGGAACTGCTAAAGGATAGAACAATCGAGAAAGAAGTCATGGATATTAAGTAATTTTTTTTTTGTATTTACCGGATGTCATTATTCGATTAGAAAAGTCAGGAGTAGAACTAGTTGAGCAAATAAATATTATGAGGACTATTGTAAATAAACTGAGTGCAGTAGAAGGTGAAGTAGGAAACCGTGTTGGTGAAAAAATGAACAGGGTTTGATTAAAAATGATGGATACGATATTCTTAGTCGGATATCAGATGTACTAACAAAGACGTGTCCCAATGACGTCATTCAACATGATATTTACAATTGATTACAAGGCACAGTAGGAATAATTGTTTCATCAACAAAACATAGCATTAATTGAAAATGCCATTTCGTTTGGTTCTATATTTTGTTCAACTTTTAATGATACTACATTAGGCTATGTTCTAAACATTGTAGTATATTGCATATATTGTAAATTCTGTAGTATACGTTGTATACATATTATCATATTTCATGATATTGTAAGTAAAAGTTTTAATTTAACACGCTCCTGACAGAAAAAAACATATATATATTCAGAGGCGAGTTCCGTACAGAAGACAACTGTCTATCAGCCATCAATGTTTCCACTGACACGCGAGGACGCAGAGATTGATATTTAATTATGTATATTTGTAATGCTGTTTATTGGTGTCTTGTGCGTTGCCAAGAAAAACACATGTAGTTCAAAATGAAATGCAGATTATGTACATTATGTAGGCCACTATATATCATTAAACTATAACATTTATTTATTCTGCAATATGTTTACAGCACGTTGCGTGTAAGTTTGTATGAAGTGAACTGTACTCGTCCATGCTCTGTGACGCAGCTCGCTTGACAGTCGCTGAGCTACAAATATCTATACTACGTTTCACCTTTCTTTATAATACTCCAAATCCCTTTCCCTGCTTATCACTTAAAAATTCATGGACAGTCAGAAGAGGAAGGTCAAGATCAAAAGATGGAATAAAAAATTCACTGCAAATTGGAGATTTCTGTATGTTTATATGTCCATAAAAATTGGAAGGTCAAGATAAAGAAATGGAATAAAAAATTCATTGTAAATTGGAGATTTCTGTGTGTTTATATGTACATAAAAATTATGATCTCATATAGGACATTTTACATAAAAAATTCATTGTAAATTGGAGATTTCTGTGTGTGTTTATACATTAAAAATTATGATCTCATGTATAGGACATTAAAACAAGTGGACATTTAATTCTATGGATATTTATATAAATGGACGTTTAATTTTATAGACTTTTACATAAGTGGACATTGTATTTGTGGACATTTAATTTTTATGGACATTTATGTAAGTGAGCATTTTGCTAGTGAACATTTCTGTTTGCGGACGTATTGAAATGAACATTTTAACCTCCAACCTTTACACATGTTAACACAAATCGAATAGGCTAAAATAGAGGAGTGAACTAGAGATAGGATCCGAAATGGGTAGACTGTTTTCAACAATAGCATAATGATTGTAAATTCTAGATTAGAGGAGGGTGTGGAGAAAGCAGACTTATACAATTCGCAAAATATAAACTGAATATAGGCCTGTGCTATAAATTATTTCTGTAATTTACATAAAGCTGTTTTATTTCGTCATAAATTTAATTCATTATTTTATATAATTGAATTAAACACCGTACTCACTTAACAAGATTCATTAAATTCAATTTTATGATCATGAACCTGTGATGAAAGTTTATAATATCGGTTCATTTATGAACATCTTTCATTTCACATCCGTTAGAAGTACTATATTTATGCACGTAACCAATGTCAGGCCACCTGTTCCTTCTCACGCAATAATCTCCAATAGTAGTTTATATTCTAAAAACAGTAAAGTCCATATTATCGTCGTCACTTCCAAGATAATCGTCGTCTAAGTAGCAGAACCAATTGAGATGTTCTCTGGATCAAGAATTCAACTACAAAATCTTGAATTTGAGATACAAAAGTCTAACATTTTAGATCTCGTGTAACAACATCCAGCAGAACGACATTCAAATGTTGAGAATGCTGTATTTCCTGGAGGTAAATTATGTTTACTCAGAAGTCCATACCTGTAGAGTTACGGTTAGCACGTCTAACAGCCAGGTGGCCCGGGTTCGAATCTCGCTTCATTCAAACGCTAAATAAATCTGAATTGTTGATACAACGTCGTAAAATAACCTACTTTGTCACAAGGGAGAAATGTTATTAAGAGTTCAATATATGCTGCAAAGAAACTTTCGTTTCCGTTGTAACAGCAGCTAGGAAGTTCGTATCGTAATTCCGATGTTGAACTTGTACTGTAAAACAACCGAATGCACAGCAGCACGAGACGTTAACATTTAACGAAGAATAATAGGGAAAAAATAAACGTGTTACACACTCATGTTTCCATAATTATTTAATAACAGATGAGTTTACTTTTTCGGAATCATGCATAATATTCACATGACTTAAATAATACAATAATAACAGAATAGCTCACTTTGTTCAGAACTTAAAATATTAATATAAATTAACAATATTCTTCAAACTATTAATAATAACAGAATAGCTCACTTTGTTCAGAACTTAAAATATTAATATAAATTAACGATATTCTTCAAACTATTAATAATAACAGAATAGCTCACTTTGTTCAGAACTTAAAATATTAATATAAATTAACAATATTCTTCAAACTATTAATAATAACAGAATAGCTCACTTTGTTCAGAACTTAAAATATTAATATAAATTAACAATATTCTTCAAACTATTAACGACTCTACACAGGTCCACAGAATGCCACTATGCGTTGCTTGTTAACATACTGTGCATCACCTGTAGCGAGTGGCAGCAGGACGAGGCGCGGGTGATATGTATACTCCTCGCTGTACTCAACTGAAATATAGGCCTACTGCTTCGATACGAACTTCCTAGCTCTGGTAATGACATTTGTGGACTACTGGAAGAACCGAGTGGTCATTTCAACCCACTAGAATGGCGTCTTTTCATTGATTCGTCGAAGCATTAGTATACACCTGACTTCTATTCACTACAGTTCAGATTAGCTCGTAACAGTGCATCATTTACGATAAGTATATTACGAAGAAATCCTAAAAAAGTGTCGTGCTATATTTTCAGCAGTCGACAATTCCAGCATTTATTATAAGTTAACCAACAGATTACATCTGCAATGTAATGTGTAAGTCGCGAGATTTTATTGCCGAAAGCTGTCTCGCTGAATCAAGAGCGCTGTTACTTGTCCATGTCACTTTCGAAAGGGGCGTACTAAGCGAAACCTCTTTTCAGGCGTACACCCGTTATGAATTTCAGTATCGTAAAAGCCTCTCAGAATTCATATCCTCTTTTAACACACAGTATTATTGTCTACATTTCATAAACATAAAAAAGAAATGGGCAAAGACTGAAATTGTAGAGTCTTAAAAAATAAACGGTTAAATAATATGTACTTCTAATTATATATAGAGCTATTGGTGATATCTTAAAATCTACATATTCAAGAAATAATTTCCAAGAAACTGCGGTGAGGGAGCAAATGATCATCTATGCCTGGGTAATCAGTGTATGAACAAATATAGGGATATCTTTAACAGTATGGGAGAAATCCTCTCATCCATTCTTACAGATCCACCCTGTTCTAGATCAAGCTCTAATTCTTATATTTTTATCTGGTTATTCATTACCTCAGAATAATACGATACAATCGGTACCTCCATTCGATATGAGACTTAAATCAAGACCGTTCCTCTATCATGATGGGTCTACAGCATAAGGATAAGCCCCACCAATACCAGGTCCTATAGTATGAACAAGCCTAGAAATGAATCGTCTTGGTACACTTTTGCTCTAGGATACTATTACACCATCCTGTCCTACCAGTAGTAATGTTCCAATATCACTTGTTTACAATTCAAAGCACGGCAATAAATTGCATGTATACACATCAGGCAGCACTGCATTGAATATATGATAATTGGGACGTAACTGCGAGGCTTAAGAGTGTGGTAGTGTTTCTCTTGCCGGTTGTTAGCATTCAGTGGCATGCACATTGCTCAGTAGACTGTAATCTACGAGTATAAATGATAATTGCAGTTTCTTGTAGCTCTATTTCTTTATTTATCGTCCATTTAAACGACAGCTACTGTTTACAGATGATCATATGGTGATTTGGCGATAATGGAGAACTAGGACATTGAGAATAATATGCGAAAAATACAGCCCACACACGTCTGAATGAACTGGGAGAGGCAGAAGATGTTCGTAATTGTTGATTGTCCGTAGGTTCCGGAAGACCTCTACATGCTATTGAAAAGTATAAAAGCATATGCCTATCTGATTTATTCTTCACTGCGATTGTGTTCAGAGAATTATGTAGTTAGTTCGCTACTGTATGTTAACATGTTGGGTGCTATTCATAGACATTTCGCTAGCCCGTGCTAGGAGCGTGCTAAACTAGCCCCGACTATAGACTGTTTACTTGTACATGATTCATATCATAATCGTATCGCTAATACTGGTTTATGAATACGAAAAACGTTAGTTCGCTGATCATCCACCGCAAGCCCGTGCTAAGAATGTCTATGAATACGGCCCTATATGTCTGCGGTGTTTCGGAACTACTCGTAGGTTCCGACATAGAGGCACAGACCTAAGAGACTAAGGGATTCTTCAATTCTTGTGTAACAGGATTTATATGATTGAAACTCTAAAGATGCGTCTACACGATTCAACTTTTCTTTCAACCTTACGTATTGAAGTAATGCATGCAAGAGTAAACGAAACGCATTCAATTGTGCATGCCTTTTTCCACTAAAAATGAAGCGCATGCAGCAATTGAAAGCTACCATCGCCAGCGGATATCTTATGCGTTATTTCGTTCAACAGTAACATGTAGCGAGCATTCATTGCTGTAGATAGCCGTGAGTAAACTGAACATTGTTTTGTTTGGTGAAGGTGGATTTTTTAAGCTGAAAATGGCGGCAACTACAATTAGCTTTATTGAAGATTATGCAAATACGAGTGCCTATGGGGTGTAACCTAAGAATTTTTTTATTATTATGTATTTAATACTTTACACTTGAGCCACATTAAGCATTACAACCCGAAAGAGCAGAAGCTCGTGCTCAGGCGTAGTTCAGATCAATTATACAAAATATATCACACAATTAAGAGAGTTCATTGCGCACAATAACATTAATAAATGGTAAAATACATACAGCATGTAATAATAGGGTCTATATACAAATAGAAAATACAAAAGTACATGAATATTAGAGTATCAATTTTAACTCAATTAGCTTAAACAATTAAATAATTAATCTGATTTGTTTCTTAAATCTATGTGTGTTAAGTGTACTTAGATCAGGGAAGCTCTAATTAATGCATTATATACTTTGGTTCCAAAATTCATGCTGTGTTTTAATCCAGCAGTTGTGTGGCACCTGGGAGTATTTAGAAAGAAACTGTAGTTTTGTCTCGTATGGTATTCATGAGGATCAAATTTAAATTTATTGTGATTTTTATAGAAGTAAATCAGCAATGTTTGTTTATAAATTTGTTCTAGATTTGATACACCAAATAAATTCCTGAAAAATTAATTTTGTTGGGTAAATCAAAAGGTGTATATAGACAAATTTTTATAATCCTGATAATTGGATTGATATTTAATATATATTGTTTCAAGAAGAGAAAAGAAACGAGAGATGCAATTGGACTGTTACGTACAATCGGCGAAAGATACCTTGAGAAGAATAAAGAAGTATATAGTATTTGTGGACTTAAAAAAGGCATTTGACAGAGTGGATTGAAACAAACTGATGGGGATCCTAAATAAAATTGGTGTGGATTGGAAAGAGAGGAGGCTGTTCAGTAACCTTTATATGAAACAACGTGTCAAAGTCAGGAGAGGAGAAGAAATGTCAGAAGGAAGTGAAACAGAAAGAGGAGTACGTCAAGGATTCCCTTTATCACCTACCCTGTTCAACATCTACTTGGAAGATTTAGTGAAAAACTGTTTTCAGAACATAGAAAGAGTGATAGTAGGAGGAAGAAAAATAAAGTGCATAATATTTGGTGATGATATGGCGTTGTTAGTAGAAGAGGAGGTGGTAATAAGAGATATGCTACTGAAGCTAAATGACAGCTGTGAGCAGTATGGGATGAAAATAAATGCATATAAGATGAAGACCATGGTCTTATGAAGAAAAATAAAGAAGGTGAACTTGAGAATTCTAAATTAGGTAGTAGAGCAAGTGTTCAGTTTGAAATACTTTGAGTATACTATAAGCAGTAACATGAGCTGCTGCCAAGAAGTCAGAAGGAGAATAGAAATGGCAAAGGAAGATTTTAATAAAAAAAGAAGCATCTTCTGTGGACGTTTTGGAGAAAGAACTAAGCAAGAGACTAGTGAAGTGCTTTGTGTGGAGTGTAGTATGGTATGGGGCAGAAACATGTACATTATGACAAAGTCAAGAGAAACTAATATAAACATTTTAAATGTGGATATGGAGAAGGATAGAGCGTGTGAAATGGACAGACAGAATTAGAAACGAACCTGTGTTGGAAAGAGTGGGTGAAGAAAGAATGATGCTGAAACTGATCAGGAAGAGGAAAAGGAATTGGCTAGGTCACTAGTTGAGAAGAAACTGCCTTCTGAAAGATACACTGAAAGGAATGGTGAACGGGAGAAGAGTACGGATCAGAAGAAGAAATCAGATGATAGACGACATTAAGATATATGGACCTTATGTGGAGATTAAGAGAAAGGCAGAAAATAGATAAGACTGGAGAATGCTGGGTTTGCAGTGAAAGACCTGCACTTGACCAGAACACTACGCCCTTACAGGACCAACACGAATCACTCGCAATCAGATTTGAACAACTTCGGATAAAAAGGGAATAAATTATTGTGGTTGTTAAAATTCCTTGAAAGGTATCGCGTTTCTTGCAGATACACCGTAATACATTTCGATTATGGAGAATTGAATCTAAGTACAGTCGTAAAAGTATTGCTTTATTGACAGAGAGAATACATTTTACACGAAGAAATTTATATTCAATTTCACGTCAGCTTTGCAAAATTTATCTCTGGTTAAGTTATTGCTAATAGAATATTAGTCGATGATTGATAATATAATTCGCAAAAACTGTATAAAAACACGTCAACCAATAACAGATAGCAATAACTACGTAATAAATATCATTCTCAGTCCATCAATAATTCTGCTGCAAGCTGTTCTTAATGTGAATCGTTTTCTGTTAGACTTTTATGCCACTTCTGTTTCATCAAAAGGTGACTTTTGTACCAACTCCAACGAACATTCTTTCTTATAAGGAAAAGAAGCCCGAAACATAGCACTTCAAACTCGAATGGGCTTATTGTACCTTACGTCTCGTATTGTTGAAGTCCGAACGACAGCTTTCTTTATAATTCAGCAGTGTGGCACCATCTGTCCATTCAGCCATGAAGACTTCAAGTTCCGATGAAGTTCCAGTGTAGTGTCCTTTCACTTCTCCGAAAGTGTACTACGCCTTCTCAGATTGACTAGCAAGCATTCTGATTGGAGCAGATAAAAAAGTTATTTTTTTCTTCCACCATGTTAATAATGTCAAAATAAGTGCTTATACAAATTTTGGCCACTGGACCGCAATTACGAGGCCGTCCAGAATGTGATTTTCCCTGGGGCCGTTTACAGAAAAAAACACAATTACACGGAAACATTTATTGAAACAGGTACAGCAATAGTGTTGCGCTATTTGTCAACACATTCCCCACTGGAATTGAGACATTTGTCATACAATGGGATCAACGTTGGTATCCTTGTATCGTAGAAGTAGGCCTTCTGGGATCGGAACCAGCGTTTGATAGCCGTCTGCACCTTTCTGTCGATCCCATGATATGACAAATGTCTTAATTTCGGTGGGGAATATGTTGAAAAATAAGCTCAATAATTGCTGTTCTGCTCCAATAAATTTTTACAATGAAATTGTTTTTTTTTCTATTAATGGCCTCTGGCGAACTTATTTTTATGGCCCTCGTAATTGCGGTCGAGTGGCCAAAATTTGTATAAGCACTTCTTTTGACATTACTAACATGATGAAAGAAAAAATTAACTTTTTTATCTGTCCCCATCAGAATGTTTGCTTGTGAGATTTTTCCCGCTGAACAGGTTTTATAAACTAAAATTACTACCGTGGAAACGGCGGCCGATTTCGCGGTAACTGTGTGAGGTGTGTAACAGAAAATTCCGCTGAGCTTGCTGTGTGAGGGAAAGATCATATACGCAGAACCCTAGAGCAGTGGTTCCCAAAGTGGGGGGTCATGTAAAGAGCTGAGAGAGGTCGCGAGATGATTTAGAAAATAAAAAAAAAAAACATCTTATTAACATACATATGTATTGTATTTGGAAACATAACAATAAACAAGTAAAAAAATGATTCAGTAGTTATAAAATAAAAAATAATGAATATGTTAAAAGTGCCTATTTTTAAGAAAGTAGCTTCTCAAAGCTTGACTAATCATTCGAGATACACAGTGATATCTTCAAGTTCGAGGAGAGATCTCGGATTTGTTTTGACGGAAAGAAATGTTATAAAAAATTTAACAGTTTCGTTTGTAAGTTCGAGGTATGTTTTTGAATCAAAACTGGCCTATGCTCTGCGAAAAAAGGTCTAATTTCAACATTCCATCAGTGGATACATACATATTTCAATGAGTTTTTTCTCCTTTTTTAACTAATTGTACGCAACTGCCTAAAAACGGATTCAGTATCCATCTGTGACTGTCGCAATTGTTTTGAGTTTCGTCCGAAAAATACTCAAAAGCTGTTGTATTAAATCTTACTTTGGTTGGTACCCACTGATTTTGAGTGAAATTATAGTTGTTTGCAATTTTACAGAGATTTGTATTTTTCGAATGAAGTCAAGAATATGTACAGTTCAGAGGCGTTACAAAATGAAGTTTCGCCTTCAGAAAGTTTGGGAACTACTGCCCTAGAGGACTTACAAAATAATATAAACACATAAGAGCATCTTTCTTGTGTGAGATGTCCAGTGTATTTTTGACATCTCCGAAGTTTCTTATGAAATACTCAGCTAATCTCTTCTTAAGAAATGTTCGAAATGACTTGCCGGATAGTTTCTTATACTTTTGCAGAACTTAATATTACAAAAACTAACTTTAGTATGGTGTACACCATTCTCAAACAATTATAAAAAATAGTAGTTGCACTACCTTACGCAGAATGAGTAATGACTTCAGTGTTCTTAGTTAGAAGAAACACAATAGCTTGCAATACACTGCGCATGAAACAGTTATTCCTTCTGTGTTACTTATTTATTTATATATTTATCTGTCTGCTCACTCACTCACCTACACACTTATTTAATTACTTGCCTACTTATTTAGGTATTTGTTTAATTTAATTTAGAACACGTAAACTAATTTAAATATTTAGGTTATAATTTGATATATTTACCTGTTACTGATATATCTGAAAATATTCAACATTTTAATAGAGCCTTAAGAACCATCAACCAGGTTTTCACAACCACGAAAACCCCAAAAACATACCAGGTTAAAAGCATATAAAGTTCTAGCAAGACATGTCCTCATGTATTGTAGTGAGGCCTGGACTGCCAGAAACTCAGATGTTCAACGCCTGACAACTGCGGAAATGAGATTTCTAAGGAGCACTGCCGGCTACAGCTTGCTTGACCACAAAAGAAATTAACTAATTACAAAAGAATTGAAAATTGCACCTATTTATGAACATCTCAACCACTATAGACAAAAATGGCTTAACTATGTCAATAGAATGGACCGTTCCAGACTCCCAAGACAAATTCTCCGCTATATACCACATGGAAGACGATCTTTGGGACGCCCCCTGAAAAGATGGACGGAAACCGTAACAGGCCACTAGGCCTAATACCTGCAAGGACGATGATGATGATTTAATTTATCTATTTATTATTGCGTTTTGTATATAAATATATTCTAGGAAATAAAATTAATTTGTATTAACGTTGTACCAGATTCACTTTTCATAATGAATTAACAACTCTTATATACCCATTCCTGCATGGTCGATGTTTTCCTGTCCATAATATTCCACGACTTTCATGCTCTACCGCTTGCCGATTGCAGGGAACTTGCTCCGCGTGTTATATCGAAGTAGGTAAACATTGACTTTCTCCATTGTCGATGGAACAGTGTGCGATGCGAAATGTTTTCGGACAAGGCTTTCTATATGAAAGTTCTTCATAATGATCTCCTCTATCATCCATAAAAGTTTGCAACAAAGTCACAGAATCATACTGAATATAAATCTTAAGGAATGTCTTTTGTATTCAATGCAGATCACGAATGTATATCTCCATATTTTGATTATTTTATATAGTAAATAATTTTAATATACATATGCTTTTAAATGTCAATGTCAATACAATATATTTCAAGGAATATGAGCAGCAATATCATTCGCACAATTATAAAGAAACTTTGGCCTAATTTTTTCGAAATCATTAAATCGTATGTATATATCTATTTGATGTACAGTTACCCTGAAAAAGAATGAGACGATTCTTGGTCGTCGGAAGTTAAAGTTCTACAGCGCGGTTCACTCGATATCGACGTAACGATACGTAACATGACAAATAGAACAAGAATTGTTACAAGGACCACAACAAGGACAAGGACCTGAATAAGGATCACGAAGAAGACTGCCATTTAAGGCCAGGATTTCACAACATAGCTCGAGTCACAAAATATCATTGCTTCACTGTACCGAATGGCAAATGCCTGCTAAGGGATCTACATTCTGGACTGCTGCTGTCACTGTCTTGTCTCGTTAGCTCATATAGTAGCGTGTCGGTTCCACTATATAACCGAAACGTCTCGTGTTCGATCCCGGGTAAAACTTTTTTTATTCAGGTGTAATTAATTTGTTCAGAGTTCCTCGACTGTCTAATTTGTCGAAAAATATGGAATAATTTATGCCCAATTTCTGGGTCTTACAAGTGGGCTGAACCTCGTCAAAAAAAAATAAATCTTACTTGGAAGTTAAAAGTATTCTTCCTCAAACAAAAATCATAAGAAACAAAAAGAGACCTGTTAACTTAAAATCTTGTCCACATGCCATCAGCTTCTATTACAGCTCTAAGTCGATCCGGCATGGATGTCACGAGATTGTGGAATAAGTTCTGATCCCCGGCGAGATCTTCCCAGGTGTCAACAACTTGATCCTACAATTCGTCTCGATTTCGAGGGCGTCGGTGGGCATAGGTGGCTATCCTTCTCTCTTTCAATTCCGCCCATAAATTTTCGATGACATTCAAATCGGGTGACTTCGGAGGCCAATTAATGATTTCGATCTCAGGTCTCCTTTGAAACCATCTTTGAATGCTTGCAGCATAGTGCACGGGATGGTTATCCTGATGGAAGAGCAATGTTCCTTCGGGAAAACGTTCTCGGGCGGAGGGAAGGAATATATTTTCCAGAATGTGCTCATAAGTTCCCGCATTAAACCGGCCATAGATGCGTTCTATAACGCCAGGTCCATCGTAAGACATCCACCCCCAACATGATATGCTAAAGCGCCCCGATCTTTCACGTCGGTGCACACAGCGCTGGTCATGTCGGAGACCATCCTCACGATAGACACGAACAGGACCTTCGTAATCACTCGAGATGGTTGTTTCGTCGGAGAAAATTATATTTCTCCCCTCGAAATCCACTAGATTGGTAGCGAAGGCAAGACGGTCGACAGCTTGTGCTTCCCCCAATATTTCCATTTGCGCAGCCCTCCGGCTCCTCTAAATTTTGGTAACGATAACCCACCTCGCGGCTGTACTTCCAGGAACACCGACCAAACGGCCAGCAGATCTAGCCCCATATCCAGCCTCAACTAGAGCTATAACTCGCTGTCTCATGTCACGTCGGTTCGCCATTACGATGAGAAATGAGGGATGACGATAATACTTTAGTGTAGACAATGACTATTTAACGTGATATAGAATTATTGAAATAAGAGGCATCTTGCATAGTAAGAGTTAATAAATCAACTCTAAATTAAATACCTAAATAACAGGATATAACAGGAAGTCCAATTGTTGCGAAACTAATCAAATTAAATCTAAGCTGAAGTAGCACAGCCATTGATAAATGTTTTGTACACAGAATTAGACTGAATTCCTATTCGACAGAACCTATAATCAATGGCTTGTCTGGACATGATATACAAATCCTAAGTGTTTCCAATGTCACTGAACAATTTCAAAATATTAATTTAAAAACTAAGAAAGGAACGTAAATGCTGTATCTAGTGATTATTTACATTTATGTCTACAAAATGAATCTTGGAAAAACGTATATGATACTGGTACTACTGATATTAAGAGTTATTGTATTGCATTTTTCACTTAATTTCATAATCACTTCAGTGGATGTTCTCCACTCAATGTTGTGAAAAAATTCAAAAGTAAAAACATGTAGATAACGCAGGGACTTCAAAATCTCATGTTTAAAAAGAAGAATCTATATGTAATGAGTTGCGATGTAATGATCCTCATGTTCTTAAATACTGCAAGGAGTACAGTGTAATTTATCAAAAATTATGAAAGAGGGAAATAGAAAATATTTTAATAGAAAAGTACAAAATTCAGATAATGCAATTAAACCTATTCGGAATATTATTAAATTTAAACTTGTAGATATCCTAAGAAAGAAAATATTAAAACCAATGATTATAAAGTAGACGATCCCAAATCTATTGCAAATTCTTTTAATGTATTATAGTATATAGTACAGAAATATTATTGACAACTTAAACATTCAAGATTTTGCAAAAGATACTGCAATTGGTTACTTAACAGATGCATTTAATAATTAGTATTAATATATGTAATTAGTCAATAACTGCAACAGTGCTTTTCCATTCAATCATAACATGAAAAAAATTGAATGCATACTAAATTTAACACTATTGAAAACACGTAGATAAAA
Source organism: Periplaneta americana (assembly GCF_040183065.1). Taxonomy (NCBI): domain Eukaryota; kingdom Metazoa; phylum Arthropoda; class Insecta; order Blattodea; family Blattidae; genus Periplaneta; species Periplaneta americana. Next base: position 66,470,454 of record NC_091125.1, read on the forward strand.
TAGTTAAAATTAATTGAAGGTGTGAGAATGAAATAATCCAAAGCCACACTTTTAACAAAAATTGTTTTGTGCGAGTGCATTTCTTACACATATGGGAAAGCTATTAATAAAATATTGTAATAATTACTCAACAAATGACATAGCCTAAGGACTCTAAACCTTTGTAAAAGTTTGTCTATTATTATATATATATTTTTAATTTCATTTTAATTGTTAGTTTTTAATATATATGCATTTACATTGTATATGTGTGTGTGTATAAATGCATTCATTAGATTAACGTTTATAATATTATAACTTGTAATTTTGTATTGTTTGCGATCATTAACACTTAATCTCAGGACTTTGTAAAACTCTATTTCAACGTTATTTAGACAAAAAAATAGTTGTGTAGACTAAGAATCGAACTCGCACTCTTCTACACAACACGCAGAAGTCTTACCGTCTGACCTATTGAAACGACATGAAAGCTATCCTTTCTGTGCGGAGTGTCGATCTAGTCATGAAGGTCCATTGTCGATTTAACTACACGATTTATGTATATATTTATCTCTTACTTACGTAATATTATCATATTTTTTGCAGTTTTTGAAGTGAATTTCGGAACGATGGTAGTAACAAACCAAATAGCCTGAATTTAAGTAACTCAATATTCGTTACCTTGTGTATCAGTGCTCTGGTCTCCGATCATGCGCAGTGTCTTACATCTGAGACTTAGGAATATTCAATCGTCTCATCCTTTTTCAGGGAAACTGTACATTTACATCCATGTAATGTGGACCTCACAATTTGTATCCGGTGCCACAATTACATTCATTACAGATATAGGCTACCTTTTGTAGACGCTCTTATAATTTGCTTTTAGACCCCATTTAAATTGATCAATATTCCCACCTTCAAAACCTAACACCTTAATTTATATCATTCAAAATTGACATTTTTACGGCTTTGTTTTTGATTTTCAGTACACTTATATCGAACACACACTGTTTCAGATAATACTTGTTACTAAAACATACTACACCATTGTCCAATAAGTTCGTTATTATGTCTGTTTCTTGTGTACATTTCATTTTCAGATCTCACTAATTTTCTACATATTATACTTCACTATCCTAGCTAGCCTCCTCCGCCATACTCCTCACCGATTTTCATTATCTCTATCGTTTTACTTAACTTCCTATTACACTCCTCTAATTCATTCAAAATTGACACTTTTATCACTCTGTTCTTGATTTTCAGTTCACTTAGACTATATCGAACACACGGTTTCTAATAATACTTGTTACTAAAACATATTACACCATTGTCCAATATGCTCGTTATTATGTCTGTTTCATGTGTACTTTTCATTTTCCGATCTCACTAATTTTCTACATATTATACTTCGCCATCCTAGCTACCCTCCATCACCATACTCTTTACCTATTTTATTACATCTATCGTCTTATCTATAAATCTCATAGTAAAAAAGTATACGTCTGTCACTCTTTTTTTGTTTCTCAAACTATAACAAGCTTTCCTGAAAATATCATCTCTTTTGTTTTGAAGATGACGTCTGTCTTTCTGTGCCAGAATACAAGTGTCACAGCCACAGTATGTTGAGCGAAGAGGAATTATTTTATTGAACCTAATTTCGCACTACCTGTCTAATTTCCAATATGTTTTGTAAGAGATTTTTTTACAGACTGACGAAAGACGTGATAAAAACTGCATTTCATTATATGTAGTCTTCGCAGACGTTATATTTTTGAGGGCCGGACCCGCCTGGCAGATACAAATGTGACTTGTTGAGGACTTAATAGAAGTGGAGGGCGGCCTGGGATGCAGAGGCAATAGTAATGGCGTTATTAGAACGGATCCTCGTACTGGACTCATTAATTCTACTCCCCATTGCCATTATGATAATTTTATGTTCCGAGTCTGACAGTTCAGTTTCTTATGGACGCTTGATATGCAAATGAACATATCGTCGCGATCAGTTGTTCCTGCAGCTGTCTGTTTCTGATGATGGGACACACGAGACATTCGAATAAAATCCAGCTCTTCTTATACTATGGCAGATCATAATATAAAATAAAAGTTGCCGATTAGTAGGGCATCCTGTTAAGGTAAAAGCTACTGCACTATCGAAATAAACACTCCATTCACTGGTTACAATTTAGTTAAAATTTAATGCCTATACAATACAGAGTCTTCAAAATATACAGACAGAAGAGAACATAAAATAGATCAAGTTTTTTTGTATTGAAGCCATGAAATCTGCCTTTCTGCTAATAGCTGAATGCATGTCCAGCGGACATGAGCTCCATTTCGAAGAGGGAAATGGGAGACTTATCTCCCTTCCAAAAAAAAGTTGGTGTGTCCGTTGTCTTTTGTTTGTACTTTATTGCCTTAAACCAGATAGCGTTATCTGAATTCATTTCAGTAAGAGCAGATTTCACGCTGTCAGAATACCAAAACGGATTTCTCTACAACGTAATATTTCGCTGAGCCACACATTTTAATACATACTTACTTACATACAAATGGCTTTTAAGCAACCTGAAGGTTCCTTGCCGCCCTCACATAAGCCCGCCATCGGTCCCTATCCTGTGCAAGATTAATCCACTCTCTATCATCATATCCCACCTCCCTCAAATCCATTTTAATATTATCCTCCCATCTACGTCTCGGCCTCCCCAAAGGTCTATTTCCCTCTGGTCTCCCAACTAACACTCTATGCATTTCTGGATTCACTCATAGGTGCTACATATTTTTCATAATTAACGCATTCATTAATTTTTTATAATATTATAATTTTTTTATTTTGTACTGACTATGACCATTAAAACTTACCGAAAACAAGTCTTATTGTGCTCGCGATCGGCCACTTAATCCCAGGACTCTGTAAAAAAAATCAGCTTTAACGTTATTAAGAAAGTTAAGAAAAACACGCTCAAACTAGTCCCTTTCGCATGACACGTAGAAGCTTTAGCCGACTGAGCTATTGAGACGAGATGGAAGATCTCTTTTCTGCGGGGCATGTCGATCTCGCCATGAAGGCTCAAATTTCGATGTTACTGCACGATTTTTTGTATATTCATCTATTTTTACAACACATTAACTTTTTTGCAATTTTCAAGCGAGTTTCGGGACTAGTTCCAACAACAAACCAAATAGCTGAATTTAGGCCTAGATACTGTAACTGAATTACGCGTCATTTTGTGTATCTGGTCTCCGAGCTCCCGATCGTGCGCAGAGTCTTGTATCTGGACTTAAGAATATTCCATCGTCTCGTTCCTTTTTTAGGAAACTATACATAGGTCCTAAAATTTTTAAATTAATGCTTATAGAACAAAATAGACAATTACCATAAAATGACTTGGCAATTAACGATATTCAGAAAGATAAATTTAATATAAGGGCGAGAAAAAGTAAAATAACAAAACAATTGCACAGGAAAATACGAGTAAGTTAGAAACTACATACTTTAATCCAACATGCCAAATATAGCACAAAATTTTAAGGGTAATTTTCCAGTCTAATGTAGTAATATAATGAATATCTTAATTATATTAAGTTCATGTACTGTACATCTTAAAGTCATTGCTGTCACAAGCTCCTCAGTACAAAGAAATACCTTACCAGTATGTCTTCACTATTCTTGCGTCAAGAAAATGAATTTCCGATACCCATTTGTTAAGGAACACAGAATTCGTTTTACAAATTACAACAGGAAAAACAAGAACTTGTCATCACCCGGAACCAAACTGCATCTTGCACCTAACTTACCTTCAATAAAATACGCAAACAAATAGATAACAAGCCAAAAGCATATAAAGAAATAACATGTTTTATAGTAGGTAAATGACAAACAAAATAATACAAAATAAATCAATTTCTTAAGTACACGAGCAATTGTAATGTAATTTATAATAGAATAATAATGACTGTTCTTATCTTTTGGCGAAATCAAAACTTGTCTTTCAGTTAAGTAGATACATAATGAAATTTCATTAGCATTCCATTAGCTGTTAACGGTAAATTTTTACTTCTTATTTTATTGGCTATAAACCGAACCACTTTTAACAACATCTTTCTCTAATTTGTGCCAATCTTTTTTGCGGGGTAAATCAAACTGCTAAAATAATAACTGCAAGCAGGAACTTGTAACTAAAAGTTTCTCAAGTTGTCACTTGTATGACAATTTATTATTAAGTTACAGCTGAGTAACTCGAAGGAACCAACAAAAACTAAAAAAATACTAGAACTTCAGAAATGGAGACTCTTTTTTTTAATTGGTTATTTTACGACGCTTTATCTAGCATCGGAATGAGATAGTGATAATGCCAGCGAAATGAGTCCAGAGTCGAAAGCTACCCAGCATTTGCTCTTACTGAGTTGAGGGAAAACCCCGGAAAAACCTCAACCAGGTAATTTGTTCCAATCATGAATTCAATCCGGGCTCGCTCGTTCCACTGTCAGGCATGCTAACCGTTACTCCATAGCGATGGACATTAATACTTTTGTAGGGAAAACCAGATTAGACGGAGTCCGTGGTCAGAACGTCAGAAATCTTCGTAAAATAAAACTAATAGGCCTAAATGACTGTGTCCAATGGCGAAGCCGAGAATGCGATGAAAATGCAAGTCGCAGTACGAAAGAATAGTACGAATAGTACGTGACAAATCTCCAGTATGTACACTGACTCCAATTTCTTGATCCAGTAGGTACACTGACTCCAATTTCTTGATCGTGTAAGCGAACTTTTTAACCACGGGAAAAGTCAGAACCAAAGATTTAACAAATTGACAAAGTTTGAAGTACTTTCGCTAGTTCTCAATAGGTGACTCTATTTTTGAAACGGGTTAAATAGTATTTAGCGAATGTTGATGTAGGTTAAGTATAACTTATTCTCATAATTGACATTATCAGCGGTTTCTCGCTAAATCTGGTGTTTTTTCACAATCATTAGAGGGGGAATGAAATTTTGAATTTTATAATGCGGGTATATTTATTTACTATTGGCAATACTAACTGTTAACTTGACCATCTATTCATAGAAGTAATAACTAAAGAAGCGACACTAAAACGAACAAGTTATCGATCATTATCGATTAGTGGAGTTAGGTATCTTTGAATGTCAGTGTACAAGAGATGTGAGTTGATCAAAGAAGAGATGAAGAGATTCCCTTTATTTGAAAAATACAGGCTTATAGTCTAATTAAAGGAAGGATAACTATCACCTGCATTCCTATCTACATTACATAACCATTTTTATACTTATGCTTTACAGTCGATCTCAGTTACCTCGCTCGACCGACACAATTCGGAATGCAAGTACAGACTAGCACATTCAAATGAAACTGCTATTCATGTACAGGATATCCGACAGGTCCTGCATCATACATTAAATCGTAAAATATGTTTAGTATGACCCCTACCGGACTTCCAAATATATCTGGAGGCGGATCGTCATATAATTTACAACGCGGTGTAGCATGTCGGCTGTCATATCACGACACTTTTCTTCGATCTTCGTTCGTAGATGTGAACAAATAAAACCTTCGATACTGGTCGCCCATTTATCCACATTGGTACGCCGAAAATAAAGAGCAAGGGTCACTATGGTGCTGTTCGAAATCTGGAATGGTCGGGTGCATACTAGTTCGGTCCCATCAGATGCACACCTGAAATATACAGTACTAATTCGGTCCGGGGTTCAAAAATATACAGTACTAATTCGGTCAGGGGTTCAGAAATATACAGTACTAATTCGTTTCGGGGTTCAGAAAGGTACAGTACTAATTCCGTCCGGATTATGCAGGTATAGACAAGGTATATACGCAGTATTTTATTATGAACTCTGTATAAAAACAATGTCCTACAAATTTGTCCCCAAAACATAGCTCCTAGTATCGCCGACTACTCTGAAATTTGAGACGTTTTGACTAAGGTTTGCAAGCTACTGTACATTGTAATCAATATTCTTAACCATGCCTTAAGTAAGGGGCAGGCAATTTTGTAGTTTGCTGTCTCGAGTCACGAATTTAACCGTCCCTGCCTTATGACAGTTCTAAGCCTACATAGAATGAGGAGAAAAATATTGGTTTCCAACCAATACTGCTCTGTCCGGGACCGAACTAGTACTGTTAATTAATGACTCGGGACCAAACTAGTAGGCTATTGTTTACTTTCTGGCTCTGGACCGAACTAGTATATATTTTTAACTACAGGACCGAACTAGTAAACTCCGCATTGGACCAATCTTCTTTCATGGAAATATGAATGGAGAAACGCATCTCACTGTGTTGGGAGATCATCTTACTGTATGCTGGAATTGGGTCTCCTAGGCGAAAGACCAGAATATTGTTCCACCAGTACGCCACACCTGTGCGGAAATGGCTCGACAACTTCCCCGATCGGTGGATAGGCTACAGAGATCCAGACATTGGGCTCCTAGGTCGCCTGACCTAAATCCACATGGCTTTGTTTTCTGTGGTTATCTTAAAGAAAATGTATACGAAGTGGAGATTCGTGACCTGCAACATCTACGAACGCGGATCAGGAAGAGTCTCGTAAAATCACTGCTTCACCGCGTTGTAAATAACACGAAGTTCCTCCTCCATACATGTTTGGAAATCAGAGGCAGTCATATTGGACATAGGCCTATTTTATGATCTTGGTTATGATGCGCGACACTTTGTATTGTAACTGTTTGTAATATTTATATTGCTGAAGAATTTCGTTGCTTAGCATTTATTTATTTATTTATTTATTTATTTTTACTTATTTATTTTTTTATTTAGCTAATAATTACAACATAAAATATAATAAAAGCAGAAAAACTGTAGCTCATCCCTGAAAGAGTAGAACTCTTGCTCAGGGTCGGATTCCTGAATTGAAATTAAGAAGTATATAATACAATTTGTTTTATGTCTACTACGCAATAAGAATATATAAATTTAAATTTACAATATTTAAAAAATCCATACATAACTTTTTATATTTAATACTAGAACTATTAGAATTGACAAGATTAGGATATTTAAATATAATTTTGTTATATATCTTGGGTCTAAATTACTACTATGATTAAATACTGTAGCAGTGTTGCATTTTGGTTCAAACAATCTTAAAGAATTCATTTAAAGTATTTTAAAATACTGATTTGTAACCAAATTTCGTTTCTCTAAAACAGGCTTACGAGTTGTTTAAATAAACTATCACTTGTAACGCAACGAGTTTTCTTCCTATTGCATTTTCATCTTTTCTAGTAATAAGAGTTCATACGTCTGTATTCCGTAACTTGTATGACTTGCGGAATGGCAATATATGACGTTCATCAGCCTGCATTAGCATTATGAACAAAACAAAATATCAACTATGGGTTCGTTTTATTATCTTCGTAATTCTCCAATGAGAGAATATGATAGTTGTTACCTGCCTATCACTTAAGGTCCGTTTGACAATGTGCTATAAGCACTCAACTGCACCGGCTATAAATTTATTGACAGCTTTATTATCTCAGTTTCCTTGACGAGGAAAGGATGAGAAATGTTTTATTGCTTAGGATTTCTCCCACACATACACCATGATCGTATGTGTTCTCATTCCTTGAAATTAACGGCAAATTGCATTGCAGCGTATTATACATTATCGAACAAACAGTTTGTTTTTAATGAAGGGACTATTGTCGTACTAAGAATGTTTAAGCCACGCATTGTACAACCAATGAGGTATGCGCGTATGCATAAAATTGAATTTAGGCTAAATAACTATTGATATTAGAGGAGAAAAATTCGCTCCGGCGCCGAGGATCGAGCTCGGGTCCTTGGTTCTACGTACCAAGCACTCTAAGCATTGAGCTACGCCGAAGTTCAATCCACAGCACCGGATCAAATCCCTCTCCTCCAGTGTTAATCTTTACGTAGATACTTCGCTCAACAGCGCATATTACTGTGGAATCCCGGCCACCAAGCCACTCAATTGAGTGCGCTCCTTGTATAATGGCAGTTGACTTAATATGTCAACATACATGTCAAACTTGGAGTAAGGCCACAACGGGAAAAACACTGGAGGAGAGGGATTCGATCCGGTGCTGTGGATTGAACTTCGGCGTAGCTCAATGCTTAGAGCGCTTGGTACGTAAAACCAAGGACCCGAGATCGATCCCCGGCGCCTGAGCGAATTTTTCTCCTCTAATATCAATTGTTACCATAACATATATATATTCTGTAGGACGAAAAAAATAATCTTCATGTAAATAATTATTGAATGATCGTAATAATTTTTAGGAATCTCGTGAAACGCTTCTAACTTAGCTGCTAGATTCGAAATGAAGGTACATAGTATTAGGGGTACTATTAGTAAAGAAAATAAAATTCTTAGGTCATATTATGGAGAATGAGGATAGTGCCATTGAAAAGAAGTGTTTACAGTTTCTTCGGAACACGAATTTGAAATCCAATTGGCTAGAAGATTTAAAGAACAAGGTGAGTAGATTAGGTCTAAGATGGTTATGGGATGAAATTGGGGTAATATATTTAAATGTAATTTGTAAAATCGTAAAAGAAAGGTGTAATGAAATTACGAGACAAGAGTTGTATCAAAATCTCAAGGAATTAAGAACATTAAGTAACTATAAGGAAAGTACAATTCTCCAGGTATCGATTAAATTCCAGCAGAATTAATACAAGAGGGTGGAAGCGCATTATCTACCGAATTTTTATAAGCTTGTACTTGCTATTTGGGAAAAGGAAATTGTACCAGAACCGTGGAAGGAATCCATAATTGTACATATTTTTAAGAAGGAAAACAAGACTAACTGTAATAACTTTCGAATAATATCACTTTTATTAATAATAATAATAATAATAATAATAATAATTCTTTATTTATACTGGCAGAGTTAAGGCCATAGGGCCTTCTCTTACACTCTACCAGGTCACAAAGTATTCAAGAAGTTAAAATTTAACAGAAAAGTTACAGAACAGAATACTAACATATTATTATTATTATTATTATTATTATTATTATTATTATTATTATTATTATTATTATTATTATTGACGTCGTATAAAATTTTGTCCAATATTCTTTTGAGAAGATTAACTCTATACGTAGATGAAATTATTGGCGATTATCAGTGTGGTTTTAGACGTACCATCATTTCCCATAACTATGGTCCAGGAACACAACTATAATCCACGATTCTACGATACAACTATTCAAAGAACATTGTAGAGGTAACATAGACCGTTCGTAGATAGCTGCAGTGACTTGACTTCAAACTATAGCACAGCAAAAATATAGATAAACGAGGAGTTATGGAGTACAAAATTTGAATGGACCATAGTTGTGTTCCAGGACCATAGTTATGGGAAATGACGGTAAGATCAACTACAGATCAGATTTTTTATATTCGACAGATATTGGAGAAAAATGGGAGTATAATGGTACAATACATCAGTTATTCATAGATTTCAAAAAGGCTTATGACTCGGTTAAGATAGAAGTATTGTATGATATTCTTATTGAATTTGGTATTCCTAAGAAACTAGTTAGTCCACACCTGTGGAGTAACGGTTAGTGCGTCTGGCTGCGAAACCAGGTAGCCCGGGTTCGATTCCCGGTCGAGGCAAGTTGCCTGGTTAAGGTTTTTTCCGGGGTTTTCCCTCAATCCAATATGATTGGTGTTGGACCCCGGACTCATTTCACCGGCATTATCACTTTCATCTTATTCAGACGCTAAATAACCTAAAATGTTGATAAAGCGTAGTAAAATAACCTAATAACATAACATACTCGTAACACAAGAAACTAGTTCGATTAATTAAAATGTGTCTCAGTGAAACAAACAGCACAGTCCATATAGGCGGGCTGAAGAAAGAAGATGCACTATCACCTTTACTTTTCATTAAATTCTGTCGTGTAGTAAATTATTATGTGAGACCACATCAAACAATAACTTTCACACCACGTACTACTTGTAAACGACAGGAGTTGGATAAAGTCGACCAAATCCTACTGCTTTAAATGTTGACACACCATTTAACTCCATATATGCTTCATCCGTCCATAAAATTTTGTGCAGTCACTCCGATTTCACTTGCATTTCTGCTAATGTTTGCAAAGCAACGTTGACACAAATTGCTTTGTCAATCTACATAACCTCGAAAATACTTTTCATTTTATAAGGGCGCAGGTTTATCTTCCTTCTGAGAATTCGATGTGTTGTTGAGTGGTTCATCTTCAGTTGTCCCGCAAACCTTTCCATGTTCTAAATTCAGAATTTCACCAAAATCCTGGATTTCTTATGAAAGCGTTGTACTGTACATATTTTATGTGAATAGAAAGTTTTTCTTATTTGCCATCGAACCGGTGTCATCAAATTTTTCATCATGCTTCCGTAATGAAGATATAATATTCGGCCTATATCTCAAACTGTTGATAAATCTATATGTTATCACGACACTTGAAAATTTTCATTCACGCTCATAGAAATGCCGAATAAGAGCAACTGGCATCTGTAGATTTAAAACCATTATTTAGGAGAATAAGTTTAAAATAATGATTCGCACGAGAATAGCTTGAATGTCTTAGATTTCTTACATTGCCAAAGCAAACGAAATGAAAGAATTTAAAGCAGACATCATGATGTTAAACCACTTCACTTTGTACATGAAATTCTGTTTTAGTTTAATGATTATGAAAAAGCGTTTTATAAAGTTAATAGAAAGAAGCTGTGGGACATAATGCAACAAAAAGGCATACCACAACACATAATAACAATAATAAGAAATTTGTACACTAATAACCAAATTTTAATTGATTGTAAAGGAGGACAACAAATAGCCAATATAAATAGAGGAGTAAGACAAGAATGCCCATTGTCACCGTCACTTTTTAATGCGTATATGGACGACATCGTGCTGAAGTGGCAGATGGATTTGAAAGTACATTAAAAAAACATAAACTTAGATACGATACTTTTCGCCGATGATCAGGTTTTAATTTGTGCTTCTGAAGATGACCTACAAATGGCAATATTTAAATTAAACAAAATTAGCAAAGAAAATAGCTTAACTATATCGGCTACTAAAACAAAAGTGTTAGCCTTTAGAGGATTAGAAACAATTAGAGCCAAAATCGTGTTGAATGGAAGAATAATAGAACAAATTAATACTTTTAATTATCTGGGCTGCAATATCTCATATGCAAGAAAAGAAGATTTTACAAATAAAATAAAAAAATGTAATTATTTCTGTGGGATAATAAAAAGAACTTTAAATATACTAGCAAAGAAGCAATATTAAAATTTTGTAAAGTTATGGCAGTCCCTATGTTGCTGTACGGCTCTGAATTCTGGACTCTTACTAAATCCGAAGAAAAAAGAATCGAGGTGATAGAAATGAGGTTTTTGAGGAGTATAGGAATAAATGGAAGCAACACGTTGAAAGAATGACTCAAGACCGTATCCCTAAATTAATATTCGACTACAGATCAACTGGTAAACGAAACATAGGTAGACCCAGGAAAAGATGGCTTCAACATTTTTAAAATTTATATACTTCATGAGACCGGAACGAGCCAAACAAGGCTTAAACCATGTGGCTGATGATGATGATGATGATGATGATGATGATGATGATGATGATGAGTTTAACTGTAAATCTCATTTTTGTCAACATTTCAGCAGTTTGAAAAGTATCTGTCCTTTGAATATATACTATACATTTACATGAGAAAAATTAGGGAGGGAATGGTGAAAAAAAGAGAGAAAGGGAAAGAAACAACAATAAAAATAAAACAGTTGTTTTTAATTCTCGTAACACAGATTCATCTGGCAGTTCCGCAAGATTCTACTAAACTATGGAAATTTATTGTACTTTGTACGACGAAAGTAACAATTTTTGTCTTGTTTTTGCAGAGTTCTTGGTAAAATATGAGGGTCATACTGAAAGTCATGAGCAACCCTTTTTATAAATCTTAATTTTTATTTTTTTTTAGACAAACCAGGTACATCATCTTAATCTACAGACTTTTCTGTCACTTTTTAACATAGTCTCCATTTCATTGCACACATTTTTCCCGCCGTTCTGTAAGTTTGAAAATTTCCTTGCTGTAGAAGTCCGTTTCATCTTCCCGAAGACACTGACGTACTGCTTTCCGGATGTCCTCCAGCGTCTCGTAGCGTTTGCCTCGCAGCTGCTCCTTTACAGAACCGAAAAGATGGTAGTCGGAGGGTGCCAATAGGGACTGTAGGGAGATTGCGGAAGAGTTTCCCACCCAAATGTTCTGATTTTCTCCAGGGTAACACGATCAGTGTGAGGCCACGCGTTATCATGTTGCAGGATGATCTTCTTTCCAGGGCTACAACGGAGTTTCAAAACTGTCAAAATATAGCGGACAGCATTTTATGGTCTGTCCAGGTTCAAGAAATTCAATCAAAATGCATCCCAGAACTCATAAGCTCTTTCCTTGTTGCGTTCCGTGGAGGCAGTTCGAGGGTGACCGCTACGAGGCTCACCTTGTATGCTCGTGTTCCCGTCTTCGAAATGTTTCACCCATCTCCTAACACTACTGACGCCCATCCACATATCTCCATATGTACGCTGAAGTCTGAGGTGAATTTCAGCAGCAGATTTTTCTTCTTTAACAAGGAATTTAATAACAGCATGCTGTCGAAACGAACCATCGTTGTCTACCATTTTGTAAACATTGCCTGTGGTCACATGATAGAAGTTAATGACGTCACAATATGTCAATACTTGTAAAGTCTGTAGATTATGATCATATAATCGTTTTTGTTACATTGTTGAAATTGAAATTATAGCAATGTGTTGGTTTTTTTAATTCAAAATGTTGGCAATTCACTGTGTAGTGATGAAGCGTTTCCCTCATAACTCAAACTTGTTAACTTTTTCATGTTCTTTTTTTATTTTATTGCTGAAATTTATGTTACAATATCATGCTCTTTCAACTACATTCCTTAATAAATAATATTTTTATTTTATTTTGTGTTAGAAGAAAATACTGAAATCTGACCATTTCTTAAAATGAATTTATTTTTTATCAGATAATCTATCAAAAGTAGAGAAGTGATCTTGCATCATATTGTAGATATGACATGCATAAATAAATACAACAAATTTCATCACAGAATGTTGGATATTTTTTAGTTATATGGGAAACGCTTCATCACTACACAGTGAACTGAATTTTGGAAAAAAAAAGGAGGGGCGGTAAATATTTTTTTAAATTGTAAAAATATTTTTTTTCTCATATAGCAGAAGGACACATACTAATTTTCATTATTGTACAAGATACAGTAATGGAGGAAAAAATGTTGAATATTTCCACAATTTTACTGCTGCAAATTGTACCTAACCCCTTAAACGAGATTGTTATGTGATCGTTGTAAGCACATCTTCAGAATGTGCTATCAACACTTGGTCATCCGCAAATAATATTGTATCAACTACGCTGTTTATATCTGTTTTATTACTTCTGTGCGCTTTTTACTCCATTCAGCTGTAGTTTTATTCACGTATGTGATGAAAACCAAAAGTGAGAGGCAGCATTCTTGTAGAACTCGTCTGTGGATTGGTTTTCCTTTCTGACAGTAACGCAATAATAATTATTAATTCAAATATAATGAGATCCAGAAAGTCAAATAGTTCTAAATCTACTTAAAAACACAATCTCATAGAAGTGGTCTGAGGTCAAGAAATAAGTAATGGCAACGCTTCTACCACAGTCTAGTATATAGTCACGAAGCTCAATACGTAGTAAATATGCATCCATAGACAGTTGCTAACCACTAGGGTCGCTAATATCGCCTCATTACAGACAATGCGAAATAGTACCGGCACAGTCTTTTGTTCCTAGCACCCTCACAACTCAACCTTCTTGACTATATACTTAACTAGACTGTGCTTCTACTATCGCTCTTTATATGCACTAATTTATTCTTCATTGTATAATACATCTCATAGAAGACGTAATGAGGTAATATGTTAACGACGCATGTCATATTATTCAGTACGCAACTAAATACACCATATTTATGTCTATATTAAAAAAATACGAAAGAAAATATGCATGTATTATTTTCCTCATATTTCCACTTTATAAGTTATAAAGCAGTCTCAAAGCTTGAGAAACCAGAAAAAGGTTCAGGGTGTGGCTCGTTTAGCCTTACACATGCGATTACCAGCTTATTTATGTGGATCGGGTGTTTTGTACGATACGATTCTTATTTAATTTTAATTGTAATTATTATAAAGTATGGAATATGGTTGACCGAGACTGAATATATGAAATTTAATGCATCCTGTTCGTTTATACTCGTAATAGGAGCAGAGAATAAGAAAGAAATATGTAACTGATATATTGTAGCAGCACATGGAATATGCTGACGTCATGAGCACTCTCGATCAAGTGTTATAACTGGAACTGCCTCGCAGGATAATACTGTCGTATATATCGCCCATTACCATGAGCACCGCCTGTCGCGCTCGGTGTGCGAGAAAAGCAGAGTTGTACGTGTCGTGCGATGCTATCGGCTGTTAATGATATTTATGATGTAAGAAAGGCTATGACAAGAACCGTTACATTGTCGGCACTGAACTTGAACAAAGGTTCGATCCCAGACAGTTGAAAGTACTTTTCATCACCGCCTTCGACGTTCCCGGTGGGCTAATGGTTGTCATTCTTGTTCTTGAAGCCGACGTTTGCTGGTTCAAAACTGACAACGGGCGGTGGATTTTAAGAGCAATAAAAATTATTAAATTGATGAATCGATTTCTGCTATCAATGTTAGTACACAATTTCTACATTTTCATTGTTAGCCTTGGCTTATCACCGATAAAGCCTTGTTACATACTCATATATTGGACAAAGTAAAGATGTATGTTCCTCACTTTTCTATTGAAGAATTTTATAACCAGGGAAAGGAAGTTCATGCCCTAAAATCGTGAAGAATATGTATGCATTTATGCTACAAAATATGCATTATCAGTCTAAGATTACTTTAACAGAATAATAAGGTATAGGTAACTTACGTTTAGTCTATGGATTTTGAAGTGCTTGCCGCATTGCTGAATGCTCCATTTATGCTGTTACAGTTCACAACTAAGCAGTGACGTATGTTTTCTGTTGTCATTCTTCGCCTGTTGTCTCTCAGCATAGCTTTGTATTACGAAAAACTTTGTTCTACATCACAAGAAGTAAGAGGGGCTTACACAAAAGCTTTGAGCTCTTCTATAGAAAATTTTGTTGATTTTTGGGGTGTTTTTCCTCCGAGAATATCTTGAATTTCTTTAAGTTGATAATAGCCAGGGTTTATAGAAAGAATATTTGCTGTTTTCTCGTTCACTTTATCTCCTACATTTCCTGGAACTGACGTTAAACTGAATATTGTTCTATCGAAATCTGCTAAAGACTGCAGTAAAGGAATACCCATTGCTAACTTGAGAGGCTCCCTATGAGGGCGTCATCGTTACGTTCAAAATTCGTAAACATAAATTAGTCGTGTTTACGAGGTTACACACTTTTAAAAATGAGGGAAAGACAAATAAACATACATAATATGCAGTTTCCCTGCATAAATGTTAAAATATGATGCTTTTATAAATAAAGGCAAAATATGCAATTTTATGCACAATAAAAGTAATATCACTGTATTCAGAAATGTGTGATTCATGTAGATAATCTTTCAGCATATTCACACAACGATAGAGAACAAATATGCAAATGCATGAACTTCATTTCCCTATTTATAACTCATAAATAGGCATATAAATGTGTTCTTAATACTTCACAAACCTTATCAATAGCATTCATACACAAAGAAGTTTGTAAAAAATATGTACTTACAAGATTGCTCTCGATTTCACACAGAAGAAAACAATAAAATTCCATTAAAATGGTAAAAAAAAACCTACGATGGAAATTGCTGCTACAACATGGCGAGAAAAAACAACACAAATAAATGAATTTGAAATGATAATGTGAGTGTGTACCAATTCCCATCTTGCTTTGTAACGCTATTGGACTGTAATTTGGTTTGATGAAAGAATTCCCTTTGTTCATCGTTCACAACCTCCAACTGTCTATGGTGGAAACCATATAAAAGAGCAAAAACTGAATTTTCTATTCATTCTTCAGTCTAAGGGTCAATTTCACCAAACATATTTAACTTTAATTGACACTTAAAGGGACAATGCATTTCACCAACACAAATTGGACTTTAAGCTCTCATTAAACTATATTTATGTTAATTGGTCAATATTTTGTCATTTAAATAATTAATTCTACATTAAAGACAATGATTTTCATCGTGGAAGGAGAATGATGGACTTGAAAAGGATGATTTCTTACCAAGACGGGCGAGGATAATTTCCGAAAGGAAGATTATTGTAATACAAAGGGCGAAAAAGATTTGCAAATGCAGTTTCGGCTAAGGAAAACATAAGTATTGTATATTTTGAATAGTAAAATAGGTGACTTAGAGTTTCCAACTGATAGTTAAATGATACATTTATTGAAGAAACGTTTAATCAATCTTCGGTTGCCTAAGATACGGCAACTACAGTAATGTGAATAACAAATTTATCATGTAACCTAATATTACATTTGAAGGCACTGGAATAGCGCAAATCTATTAAATCTTTCTATTTTGCTTGTTGCATATTTCCTTTTATCTACTTCCATATTATCCCATTTTGTCTTCAATATTGCTGAAGATATTGCGATGAGGTTGTTTTACATTGAAATCTATTTCTACTTTTTTCCAATCTTTCTTCTTTTCTTCTAAATTCTTCCCATCCTTCTTATTTGTTTTCGATGATTTTAATATGTTTTGAGATTACCTCTATTTATGACGTCATTTTATTGCCGTAATATAACAAATGAACTCACTGTAAAGGCCACTGTTTACATTAACAGGGCACATGGTCTTCAAAATTACTATTTTACTATGATTCCAAAGACCCTGATGGCTTAATTGGGAATTAAATTAATTGACTTTATTTTAAATGCGTATTACCACCAAAGGACCACCACCAGGATAGGTCACCAAAGGGAAAACTGAGAGGTAGAACTTAAACTGAGGGGATTCGATCCGGCATCGGAACTGGAATCCGATGTGGCTTAGTGGATAAAGCGTCAGCACGTAGAGCTGAAAACCCGGGCTCGAGTCTCGGTGCCGGAGAGAGTTTTTCTCCGTTCTGTCTACCTTCATCATATGGTAATGCAGAATTCCTGCACGGAAATATCATACGTACTTCGGTACATCATAGTAATATTCAGGTATGAAGAGAAGTTGATTGCCGTTTACAGTAACTCCTCTAAGCTTATTTTAGTGGCCTGAATAAATAAGTGCCACTCTTCAGTTTTATATGGGATACTTAATGTTAATATTAACTCAATCATATCACTACACGTTAAAAACATCCCTGTCTGTCAGTGTAAAATATGTTAATAAACCTTTATTTCCGTACAGAAACAAATTAATCTTCTCGTCTCCTCTAGCAAAATCAACTATTGAAAGCGAGGTACGGTACCAGACATCATCGTTTAAATAATACAAATCACGTGCAAGATCGTTTTATTGTTACTAAATATGTTTTTTTCTTGAGATATACAGCGATCGCTTCTGTAATGTATGAGTAATTGCTTCCAATCAATTCTCAGACGAAGTGCCATTACATTCAGAAAGCTTTTGCCATTTGGAAGGGGGTTTGGAACTAGAAAACTTCCCTCCCTGAGATATTGTTCTGAAAGCTGAGTTGAATATGCAATAAAATGACATTTTACTTTATTATTAAGTCAGTAAAATTTATTACGCAAAAGAACTCTTCGACGCGATTCCTCGGTTCGTGCCACACTGTAAAATTTATGTGATCTGATTTATCTTTCAACCAAGCTGGCTCTCAATTTAGCGCAGACTTAAGTACGGAATCCAGTTTGCGCTTTGGTTGTCTAGAGGACAGCCAAATAAAAAGCTAAAACTAAATTCTGAGTAACTCTGAAAACGGCCTACTCTGAAACTTGTAGTGACATTTTCAAGTATATAAAATATTTATGTTGAATTCTTGCAGCTACGTGTGTGTTTATTCATGACATCACCTAAAATGGATCAGTAGTGAAATCACCAGAACTCCACTCCATGACATATTATTGACCAATATTTTCCGTTCCTTGAAACATTGTTGTGTCATCCTACTGAAACATTTCAAAGCAGAAATGAGATCTATAACAGATGTCTTAGGAGTAAGAAGTTAACTGTAACACAAGGGATTCTCAACAGCGTTTACGTGGTAATATAAATTACAGGTACTCAATAGCTGAAAATCCAGAAGTGATAGAGAAATCAATATTTAGCTTATTATATGGTATTTAGCAACAACTGATGTTAAGTTCATTTATACTATACTGTGTGATGACAGTGAATTATGATGTAAATATTCAATAGATTCCATTATATAGCAGGCCCAATGTTTCTCTATTTTCTAAGTATTTCAGTTTCGAATTCATTTTGTTCCACTACTGCTGAGTTATAGAGTAATCTTTCTCTAGATGTCCTTGCACAATATTTTTGTATTCAATAGAAAATAACGAATATTAAAATACTTTTCATATTATACGAGTATTTTTCGGGTATAAAGTACTAATCTTTACTGAGAGGATTTCTCGGGCGAGAGATGAGGGATCCCCTCCAATATTGTGAGATGGTGAGAATAGTTATGATCATAAGTAGAGGGCGGATCTGTGTGCGGTTAGAAAACGAAACAGGTTAGACGCGACGCGACGTACGCAGTAGCAACACACTCCATGCATATGACGCTAGCAATAGCAACACAGTCCATGCATATGACGCTAGCAGTAGCAACACACTCCATGCATACTAACCTTGAGGGACAACACACATAAATCCGCCCTCTACGTAATCATAAGGAACTTTGCAAAAAGATGGCGCACATTTTCTAGGTATTTATATCCTCCTGAGTCCTGAGAGTATAGTATACTATACCATACTTCATACATGATTTGATATAAGATGTAGCTATGTGCAGAGACAATAAGTATAGTATAATAGACCTACATTTGTGTACTAACTGTAACCTTCAGAATTTTTCCTCATGCCAGTTACATCTTTTTTTTTTTTTTTAGTATAGACTTATAGGCTTTTATCATCCAGTCTGCTGTCAAAAAATCTGAAAGTTAGATTTTATAAAACAGTTGTATTACCGGTTGTTCTTTATGGTTGTGAAACTTGGACTCTCACTTTAAGAGAGGGACAGAGATTAAGGGTGTTTGAGAATAAGGTGCTTAGGAAAATATTTGTGGCTAAGAGTGATGAAGTTACAGGAGAATGGAGAAAGTTACACAACACAGAACTGCACGCATTGTATTCTTCACCTGACATAATTAGGAACATTAAATCCAGACGTTTGAGATGGGCAGGGCATGTAGCACGTATGGGCGAATCCAGAAATGCATATAGAGTGTTAGTTGGGAGGCCGGAGGGAAAAAGACCTTTAGGGAGGCCGAGACGTAGATGGAAAGATAATATTAAAATGGATTTGAGGGAGGTGGGATATGATGATAGAGAATGGATTAATCTTGCTCAGGATAGGGACCAATGACGGGCTTATGTGAGGGCGGAAATGAACCTCAGCGTTCCTTAAAAGCCAGTAAGTAAGTAAGACTTATATGTAACTTTACAAATAAATCAAGAAATGCATCAGGACTCAGGTTATGCTTGAACCCTACAAATCTATGGGATTTGAAATGTAGTTGAGGACCTATACTCATGCAAACTAGGATGAAGGCTCAGGTAAAAGCTGAAAAATCAGCCCTTTCTTTGGGACAGTATTATTTATGAATTTATTTACACTGCAATTGTCAAATACCCGGTGGCAGTGGCAACTTAATTACACACAATAATTCCAATTAGTAATAGTTAAAATAACCTAATTAATAAGTAAATCTTATTTTCCATAACAACCCACATTACAGTATATATGCATGCACATCTATACAGTATTATTTTCGTACTTATAATCATTTACTACTTTCACTTCACTTTCATCTCACTCACTGCCCTGGCACTATGACACATTTCACTGACACTATAGAACACATTTCACTGACACTATAAATTTTCATTGATCGAAACTATTCACTGCCACTGTAAACCATAACTTCACTGACAACACGCTTCACTGATACAGCACTTCGAATAAAACAAACAATAAATTACACCCTTATTATTCCGTAGAATCCTGCTTATAAACTATATTAACCCAAAATTGCTAATATAAGGTCCTCTTACAAGCTATTTTAAACTAATTTACAATTCAAACCAAAGGAATGGACTCGCCAGGCTAGGTAAATACATGAAATAGATAAGGAACAAATCATTGCGAATCCATCTCTTATTTTGAAAAAGTCAACAAAAGAGAAATGTGATATAATAAAAAGTAACAATTCTTTAGCAAATAATTATTACAGATCGTATCATGATAACATTATACAAATAAGATTTATTGTAAGAGTATTTGCGACAAAAGAAATATTAAAAAATTGAACAGATCTTAGTGTGCAACCTTGCTTTTCCGTCTTACATAAAGGCAACATAGAAATAAAAAGTAAATGGAGAGTTTAACAAGATATGAAATTTGAAACTTTATGACTTTATTTTTAAGGTGGTTGACTTATAGAGGAAATTTTAGTGAACTAATTAAAAAATATATAAGCTGTGTAGAATTCATGTATACACTTTCAAGATTAAATTTTAAAGACTATTAGAAAATTTAATAACGAAAATTGAGCTGTCGGCATTTAAAAAGGTGAAGAAGGCGGTTACTTTAATCTCCAAAAACTCGTTTAATATGCCGATGTGAAGCCGTTAACAGGTTGTTCATACTGCTTTCCTTCTAAAGATCATTCTCGCAACTTTTAAATTTAATTGATTGCATTATTTAATCACATTTGTTACGTAATTATGACAAGGCCTCTCACAACTTATGGAGTTTAATGCAGAGACGAAACAGAAAAAAAAACTAAAAAAAAGAACAACACGTACAATATGAAGAGTACGCGGGGAAAATGAATGTCACAATGCTATTAAGAGAGTGATGTCAATATCTAAAGCAATAGTTTTCTACAAACGTCAGTTTTTTTTTCTTATCAAAGCCGGTAAGAAGGAGAATTAGCATCATGGTTACAGTCGTCCTTTGCTTAAGTTTTAATAGGAAGAGTAATAAAGTTTACATTAATATGTACTGAATTAGATCACTATCAGCAATATAACATAGCCTATATCTCTTTTCTCCTGTACTCTTCATAAGAGAACTACCTGCTTAAAAAAACCAGAGACATTATTGGAACATTGCTACACAGAGAACAAAACAACCATGTAGAAATAACAAACCTAGAAAGGCTAGTTAAATATTCAGTAAGAAACGATCAGCAGAAGAAGACTAAAAGGATGGTAAAAAAAAGTGGTGGGCGACAACCTGGACGTCCTCTTCCACGGAAGATCAGAATCGAAACGAAGAATCATAGGACTCGCCCTAATTAAAAGAAGACATTTCATATGATTTATGTACTACTCTACAGAGTTCTGAAAGTGATTGAAATTTTAATACAGCCATCTTTTCTTGGCCCAGCAGGAGGTAGACATACACTACTAACTTACAGCTGTTATAATTATTTTGTCGTGCACAACAAATAATATCTTTTCTTTTTCTAAGAATTATTATTCAACGTTTCGACTTCAGAAATTATTTATTTCAGATTTGAATTGGAAATGTAATATAAAATGGCCAATATTAATAGCTAAGTTCCTTTTCTAATTGTCAATTTATTTACAGTCAGT
Organism: Periplaneta americana; assembly: GCF_040183065.1. Classification (NCBI taxonomy): domain Eukaryota; kingdom Metazoa; phylum Arthropoda; class Insecta; order Blattodea; family Blattidae; genus Periplaneta; species Periplaneta americana. Next base: position 66,492,328 of record NC_091125.1, read on the forward strand.
ATGTATTAAGACTTTATATCGTTCCCACTTTTCCTTCAAACTTTCTCTGACGAGCCTCTAGTCAAAGAGGAGCATTTATAAATAGATAATACAGTTTTAAATACAGATTTATTCGCCGTGAATCAAGTTACATTCAGCAAATGTGAAGAGAACATAAAAAAACAGATGAAAACTTAGCATGTGATTTTATTGTGAAGATGTCATCTTTCAAAATTAGAAAGAAACTACTAAAGATGCCAAGTAACTTTAAAGCAATAGCTACTATTATTGATTGAGATATTTAATTTCCTTGTTTTAATGTTGAAAGGACTGTAATTCACATATAGGCATCATATAGAGTGTTTCAGAATTCCTATTACAAACTTATAGGGGTTGTGGAGGACACTAAGATAAAGTTATGATGTTTTGATTAGGAACCCATGTCCAGAATTGCATCTTTTCGATGCAAAATTAGTTTTAAGATCGATTCGATTTAAAATCTCTTGCTTCACGGTACGCAAACAAAATGGGCAACTTATGCAGTCCCCTGATATCGTGTGTCTTCTGTTTACAGTCAGTTCTACGTTGTTGCTTTCACATCAGTTGTGATTTAGTCATTGAGCAGTACAGTAGACCGCATTAAAAAAATAATTGTTATTAAAAATTATGAAATCCACAATCTGAAAATTTTTATACAAAATGTTTCTTTTTATCAAGTGACGGATTCTTGATTTTAAATCATCCACTCGAGCATCACCATCTATGAGCGACAAGCCGAAGCTGTAGTTCTCTTTTCCGCCGCAGGCGTTAAAACAATGTTAAAAACACTCTGCAAAGGAACAAAATGTTGTCATACATTTTGTTCGTCGCTCTTATAGAAATCATATCAGTCTGAGAAGGAAGATATACGTTCTCTTTCAGTCCGTATTCAATGATGTACTTAACGGTACGGATAATGAACCAGAACACCTTACATTGCAAGAAATTAAAATTTCACAAGCCAAACGGTTCATACAATTACATGTTCAAATGAAAATTGAACAATAAACCGAACATTGATTTATTAATTCATTCATAGCTTTCTGTCCAATGCAAATGCAGCGACGTTCAATCTTCTCTCTTTTCCGCCCTCATCTTCGTCTCTACATATGATCCATAGCCTACATCTTAATGCCCATTATCTGATATCATCTTCTGCCAAGAATTTTTCTCCCGTTCACCACTCCTTCCAGTACATCCTTCATTAGGCAGTTTATTTATTAACAATTTATATTGGGCAATGGTGTAATATGTTTTAGTAACAAGTATTATTAGAAACAGTGTGTGTTCGATATAGATTAAGTAAACTGAAAATCAAGAACGGAGTGATAAAAGTGTCAATTTTGAATGAATTAGAGAAGTGTAATAGGAAGTTAAGTAAAACGATAGATATAATGAAAATAATGTGAGGAGTATGGCGGGGGAGGCTAGCTAGGACAGCGAAGTATAATATGTAGAAAATTAGTGAGATCTGAAAATGGAATGTACACAAGAAACAGACATAATAACGAACATATTGGATAATGGTGTACAGTGTGTGTTCGATATAAGTAAACTGAAAACCAAGAACAGAGTCGTAAAAGGGCAATTTTGAATAATCTTAATTAAGTTGTTAGGTTTTAAAGGTCAATTTAAATGGGTCCAAGGGTAAATTGTAAAAGCGTCTACAAAAGGTATATCAGTAATGAAGTGTAATTGTGGCACCGGATACAAAATTGTGAGATCCACATTACATGGATGTAAATTTTGACATCAAATATATATCATATATATCATATCATATTAACAATTTACTCTAAAACACTTAATTAGTCTATTTAAAATGTGATATGAGTTTAAAAATAAAAACACAAACATTTTCACTGTACTAAAGTAATTAAAAAAGGGAATGTAGGCTACATTGATATGCACGTACAGTCCTTTCGGAGTCCTTTTACTCCGTCATCAGCGTTTCGATTCGCTGGCAATGGATATGGACATTACTTTCACCTCCTCAATTATCAAGATAACAGAATTCCCAGGAATTTTCGTCCGTCCGTTTGCGCCACTATAAAATGTCAACAGAGAAGCTGCAAAAATAACCAAAACAGAAGTCACGAAACAGAGATGGCGAGATGGAAGAAGAATGAGGAGCTGTCGGATGTGTATTCAAATTAGCTTGAGCTGAATAATTGATTGGGTTTTTTTTCTGAAATTTTCCCCAACTGTAAAGCGCATATCAGGTAATCCCGTGGCCATTATTTGACTATTAAACATTTCATCAAAGTTATATAACCGACTAGTTGATACAGTGTTATTAAAAAACTAATTAAATATGGTAAAAAGTTAGAATAGGCCAACAGACCTAAACCCATAAAGAGAAATGCATAGTATGTACCGTATAATGAATTCTTGGAAATTATAATATGCAGCTCCTTGCACTGATTTCTTTTTATTCGCTAACTAGTCTAAAAACAAATGGCTGTTCATTGTGACGCGGAATTACTTCTTTGTCTCGCGTCGGTCGCTGCTTTATTTAGAAACTGGTCTCGTAAGTAAGTTCAATTAGTATCTAATTTCTGAGCACAGAACACGCCAACGAGAGCGTAGCAGATGATTGGCTAAGTCTGCTCCTGCAAGCTTACCAGCTAATAAAAAGGCCCTTCGTTTTAGCGAATCAATTTGTTCCACCGATGGTGTTACTTGATTAATTACATTGTATTAATTCGATTTTTCTCGTGCAGCCAGTGCGGAAAGCTCGGGGCGACTTTAAGTACAGATAACAACCTGCTCGATATTTAATAAGCGTTTAATTTTTTTTATTTGCTACATAAGTGAAAACTTTTTATTCGAGGCTGAGCAAACAAGTGGTTCAGTGATGTAAAATAATTGATAAAGAACGAGTATTTCAATCTTAATACCAAAAAAGTTGAGTATGGACGTGAGGTCTACGGCGATAGCGCAGAACAACCGGTTTCAATAGTTTTACTGATATTAACAAGTGTTTTAATGCTTTAAATTGCCGGACAAGTATAAATGTATCAGGATACGAATTAAGTAACCGGTTTAGTGAAGTAGATAAATGACGCATGCAAAGTGCCTTATCCTCCAAATTCTATCTGGATTTATGTTTTATATTCAGGTTTACTTTTCAAGGAAAAGAGTGGTGAACACATTCCGAATCCGTGAGCGACTTTAAGGAAGTAATCTTGTGTCTGTATTTCACCTGAATTGTTTTTATTCCATTATTGAACAAGATTGAAGAAACTAGAAAGAATCCTTTTAAGATTATAGGGGAAATTGCTTCATTCCGCAGCAGTAAGAGGAAAACGTGTCAAATTTATGCCAAGATATTTCTAGGAAAGGAATATTTTACTTACTTACTTACTTATTTACTTACTTACTTACTTACGGCTTTTAAGGAACCCGGAGGTTCATTGCCGCTCTCACATAAGCCCGCCATCGGTCCCTACCCTGAGCAAGATTAATCCAGTTCCTACCATCATACCCCACCTCCTCAAATCCATTTTAATATTATCCTCCCATCTACGTCTCGGCCTTCTCAAAGGTCTTTTTCCCTCCGGCCTCCCAGCTAACACACTATATGAATTTCTGGATTCGTCCATATGTGCTACATGTCCTGCCCATCTCAAACGTCTGGATTTAATGTTCCTAATTATGTCAGGTGAAGAATGCAATGCGTGCATTTCTGCGTTGTGTAACTTTCTCCATTCTCTTTTAACTTCGTTCCTCTTAGTCCCAGATATTTTCCTAAGAATCTTATTTTCAAACACCCTTAACCTATGTTCCTCTCTCAGAGTGAGAGTCCAAGTTTCACAACCATACAGAACAACCGGTAATATAACTGTTTTATAAATTCTAAATTTCACATTTTTTGTCACCAGACTAGATGATAAAAGCTTCTCAACCGAATAATATCAAGCATTTCCCATATTTATTCTGCGTTTAATTTCCTCCCGAGTGTCATTTATATTTGTTACTGTTGCTTCAAGATATCTGAATTTGCCACCTCTTCGAAGGATAAATCTCCAATTTTTATAGTTCCATTTCGTACAATATTCTGGTCACGAAACATAATCATATACTTAGTATTTTCGAGATTTACTTCCAAACCTATCGCTTTACATGCTTCAAGTACAATTTCCGTGTTTTCTCTAATCGAAGAAAGGAATATGAATATAGATCAGATAAATATATTTATTCAAATTCAAATATTATGCATATAGTAGGCCTACAATCATTAAAATGAAAAAGAACTTCTTGGAAAATTTCGTAATATTGCGGATAAACCCGCAATAGGACTTAAGGTAATTCCGCATTAATAAATAAAGTTGTGATAGGGTGAATGTTTTCGTGCTAAGAGGCCGTGAAGTACTGGCGATGTTACGTCCAGGCGTTTCGTCTACAGTTGCGATAGACATCTTCAGTGTCAAGGTACTCGAGGGCGTAGGATGTCTGAAGATGTCTACCGCAGCTGTGATTCGCCTTCTGTTATTTTGTCTTCTTCCATCATTTAAATGCCCTAAAGAATTGGCAATAGATGGCCTATCTCAGGTTCGTCAAAGATCATTGCGTGTTGTATAGAACGTTCTCTGTTCAAACTGGAATATTAAAACGTAGCTCGTTTTTTTTCGGAAGGAAAGTGAAGTTGGAGTGTATTTTTACAGATTTATGACACGTCAAATAATGCTGTACCTGAGTGAGACCATTTTACGCCTACGTGGGTTTTCGCCTATTCTTCACCTGTAAGCCGTGCCATCACTTCCATAGATTCTGGCAATCTATTATACTTTAAGATTAGATTGCATCATGTTTCCCTAACGACCATAAGATTTATAATTTTAAATTCTAGAATCATAGTTGCATAACATGATTACCACATCTGTGTGGTCCAGTTACCTTATTCTGAATGTCTGTACCTACACAGAGAGTCTCAGATCAATGGAGCTGTAATGGGACAGTTGCTAGACGACTCTAAAATAAGTGTTTTGAGGTCGGATGGGGTCTACACATGGTCGGTGATGCCTCTTGAAAGATTAAAAAATATTTATGCTTCGAAGAGATAAGTACCGTAATATTTCTGTGAAGTATTTTACTTTCTAACGAGTCTTCGTTTAGCATGACTATTAGATACAGACGTTTAAACACATTTCTTTTTAATAATTTTAAAAATATTTCCTGGCCCAAAGAAATAATTCGAGTGTGACTGCTGTCCTCGATGTAAGCATTAAAATATTCTTTCTCTCAAACAGTCCAGAGGTCTTTGGCTTGTGTTGTACTATATAACATGTAATTAGGGCTCTAGAAACCGATTTCTCCTCAGTGTCCAATGCATGTATTAAAACCAACTACAATCCTCGAATATTACATATACTGGCCTTTGAGGCTCAAGATGCTATCGGCGACCACGGATGCAGTATCTCAAAACGCTGATCTTAAAGTCCTCTGCAACATCTATCATTCTGACATCATTGACCTGAAGCATTCTGTAGTTCATTTTCATGTCTATCTTCTTATATCCTGCTGTTTTCCGCAAAAAAATTGTTGGTAACAGTTCTTTCCCTGACATTGACAGGAATGGATCAAATCTCATTATCATGTTTACTTCCCTTTCTTCCTCTACCTTGTTGAGGCGCATTGTCTGTTCCCTTTTGTCATTAATTACTAAGAACAAATTTTATTATTGTACTGGCTCTCTTTTAATAAGATTAATACTTGACACGTGTTCCAAGGCTGCTGTTTGACATGGGTTCGAATCGCGCTTTGGCTGTTAACCCGGCTGGATTTTTTTTCAGAAATTTTCCTTGAATCAAAGTCTAATGTCAGGTAACCCCATGGCGAATTCTCGGACTCATCGCACCTTCTGCTATTAAAAATTTCACCGATGCTTGATAACCATACATTGACAAAATTTCGTAAAGTAAATCATTATTATTATTATTATTATTATTATTATTATTATTATTATTATTATTATTATTATTATTATTATTATTATTATTATTATTATTATTATTAGTGCTCTGTCTTCATTTCGGCAACTTATAAAAAAATTTGAAGAGGTCGGTTCCATGACAGATAAATTCCGGAAGTCCAGAATTCGTAGAACGAAGTTAAATGCGAAAACGTTAATATTAGGGGAGAGTTGGATAGTAACGAACATCGGGTAATATCGGACAATGAGTTTCTTTCATCTACCACTAGATGATAGTACCTGAATGTCATGGTTACGTTTCTGTGATGTCGCATATAGAAACGTAATCATGTCATTCTAGTGGTGGTGGTAGATGAAAGAAACGCATTGTCCGATATTACCCGATGTCCGATACTACACAAATCTCCCCTAAAATACGTATAACATGTAATTAGCAAAGATTTAACTTTGTGATATCAATAATTATGATAAATCATTGACGAAAAATAAAACAATTAATTATTTGAATATTAATGAACTTTACCATCACCAGATATAAACTCTGTCTTTTATGGATTTGAGAGTATCTCACATGCAGGATATTTCTTCGTAATATTCCAATACTGAAAAGTTACAGCGATACATTACTCAGGGAATCCATAAAGGCTGATTCACAATAAATTAGGAACAGAAACGACAACGAGAACGTAAATATTGTTAAAATAATATATTTAAATATGAGCACAATTAACTATTGTGAATGCTCACATTTAAATACATTTATTTTAACAATATTTCCGTTCTCGTTCTCGTTGCCGTTTCCGTTCCCGGTTTATTGTGAACCAGCCTTAACACTGCGCAGTATTTTCTTCGGAACGCAGTACAGAAGGCAGCGTATTAGTGATAGAAGAATAGAGAAACATGTTTGAATTTATGATTAATTGATTTTTACATAAATAAACCAAATGATTTTTAAATGAATATTTTATTGGTATATTCTTCTTCAATCAACAGAATTATACCAAGTGGCCTGTTCAATCTTAAAAGTTTATGATACCATCATACAGTCATGTCTCTTCGGTCTTCTGAAATTCCTTTCTTTTTTTTTTTTCTTTTTTTTTTTCTATTGGTATGTCATTGAACAGTTGTCTGGATAAATTATTGTTTCCCATTCATCTTATAATCATATTGATACCACTTCTGCTTTTGAATTTTTTCTGTAAGGTTGAAAATATCTAGTTGCTGACGAATATTTTAATTTATTTTGATAGTCCAGTAAAGTGCGATCAGCAACACTTCGGAGCAACTAATACTGACAATCTTCAAAGGAATTTCGTTGTTATACTTAACGAAGTTAGAACGGTTCCAAAAGCGTACCGACTTTGGAATAAATCCGTACTTAAAGCGGACCGTGTATTGTATGCCATATCCAAACTGACTTGTTCAACATAATCATATCTTATCAATTGTCATAAACCTCTGTATAGAATTTATTTATTTTGTTCTGTAAGGTTGAAACCTCTGTATAGAATTTGTTTTTTTTATGTAAGGTTGAAAATAGCTAGTTGTTGACAAATATGTCCATTTCTTTGATGATCCAGCAAAGCGAGACGAGCAACACTTCGGAGAATCCGATGCTGGTAAGATAATCCTCAAAAGAATATTGTTGTTATTTAAGTTTTCTTTTAAACGAAGTTCGAACGATTCCATATATTATGTCCCGGCCTTGGAATAGCTGTACCTAAAGCGGACAGAGTAGTGTGGACCATACCCAGACTGAATTTTGTAATTTAATCGTATCTCACCAATTCTCACAAACACTTGTATGGACTTTTATGAAATTATTTACACGTGATCCTAACAGTAATAAGCAGAGAGCGAATTTTCGGTCCCGATAAGAGAGAGGTCATTGAAATCATTGCTACGCCAAGGGACATGACGTCTTGTAGCTGTGTAGGGACCAAAATTCCGCTGTCTGGTAATAGGTATTAAGATGTTTAAGCTCCTAGCCGCGACAATTTTTTGAAAATAGTTTTAAAATAAAAATAATAATGGAAAATAGACAACATAAACACTCCTTTTTCAGAAACTATTAAAGATTCAGAATCAAAATTTCGTACATACTCATATTTTGTTTATTTAGCTTAAGTAATTTTAAAAGAAAAATCAATAATGTAACTTTGAAACTATAGCATATTGCGACGCAAGGGTTGTAAGTGAATTGTAAAAGAATAGAGGAAAGGTTAGAAAAGACGAGACGAAGTTGAGTTTTTTATACTTTCGAGATTAGTTACACACTTAACACATGTGCATTAAATACTATTTTTGCACGATCGTAATTTTAGAATTGCAAATAGTGTATCATTTTTACGAACTTTTTTGTGTTGAATATAAGATGTGAATATATTTTTCAAGGAATTTGCGTACTGTTTCATTGTACGCCAATAAGTAACTAAGTAATGTCAAGAATAGAGTTTCTTGATGCTCCGCCATTTTAGTCGGTGATACTGCTATTATACATTCAAGGCAGTATTATTTTGCTATTATACTTTTACTACGTCATACTACTTTTGACCAATAAAACGGTAGGGAACGACTTGTTTCAACCAATCATGGCTGCTTATCGTACAATTTTTATCATTTCCCTAGCTTTTGTTTTTATCATCTCCCTAGCATTTCTTTGTTTTTATCACCTCCCTACCATTTGTTTGCTTTATCAGACTCCCTACCGTTTGTATGTTTTATCACCTTCCTAGCAGTTGTTTCTTTGTTTGCCAACATTGTAGTTTCAATAATTTGTACCTTTTAAATTCATTCATATTTATTTCATCATCCTTAATTAAAACTTTTCTGTCATTTATCTTGTTTATATTATGTTATAGCTTCTGCTGTGTGAGATTATGGAAATTCGCGTATTAGAAATTGTTTAATATAAATTGAGATTACTGTAGATAAAAATATTAGTAAAAGTTAGTGTTATAATACATCCGATACATGACAGCAGCTAAGATGATTGAAAGCGATGATTCTGGCTGGTTCGTGGACATAAATATTAAAATTGGCTGGTAATTCATTGATATTGGTATGTCCTGTCTAGCAACAGTCCGCATGTGGTAAATGCAACTTAAAGCCTGCCAACAATAGCTGTAAATACATAATACCACGATCGTGCAAAAATAATTTACATACTAATTTAATTGTTACATGTGAATAAATATCTGCATTATATTAACCCGGGAGTGATCGTTGTATACTCTGCCGTCCGGGTGGTCGAATAGTCGGAAATTTACGAGTTGAAGTGCCATTACGTGTTTTCTTAAGACTTTCGGCTTCCTTTTGATTTATCATAATATATACAGTAGTTTCTTTTAAAGGGAAGTCTATACCTGCTTTAATATTTCCTGGATCTATTATGTTCAACTGGCTTTTGTACTGTAAAGCACATGTTTTTATTTTATGTTGACTGGCGAAATAACCTGCATTCAAGGAAACGTTTAGGAACTTTTAAAAAGGAAATAATAAACCCGAATAGAGTTAGAAGTCCATTGTCTTTACAAAGACATGACTGTTCATTATTCCATTATAACAGAACTACTTATCCGACAAATACATTCTCTAGAGCAGGGATGCAAAACTGTGTCACAATTGAAGCACACGTCACAAGCCGTAACTCATCACTTCCCTACAACCTCGCGTCATTGTACGGTAGGGGGAGAAAAGAAGAGAGAACAGTGTGCTTGCCAAACGTCACAGAAACGGCCTTGTGGATGGGGGAAATAACTCTTTCCCCATGCTTCCAGCCCTCTCTTCCCCAGTTCTTCAACCCTGCTCTAGAGTACCATGTATTTTTCGAAGAAACTTCTTCTATCAGGTAATATCTAACATATACAAAGTCAGCTAGAAAGAGGGACAGACTTGAAAACCCTTCCATTTTGATGCAATTGTCTTTTGAATTTGATACTGAGTAAAATGTTCATACTCGTATAGCGACCAGCGCCGGGTTTTAATGAAAACTTATCCAAATATGTAATATAGTACTTACGAAATGAGTACAAAATTTGAGATCTGTAACTTTAACCATTTCTGATAAAATAGGACATACGTTTCTAAAATTACAAAAGTAAAATGTATTGTAAAGTTTCTTACCTGGCATTTAATGGACAAATTGTCCATTAAAACAGTGGTTCCCAGCCTTGTTTGACTGGCCACATACTTTACTGAATGCCCACGATATCGCGACACACTTATTTGTTTTAATAATAATAATAATAATAATAATAATAATAATAATAATAATAATAATAATAACCAGTGCTTTCTTCTAGAGAAAAAAGGTGGTGGAACTCTGTGTAGAATATTTCATAGCGGGAATTTTGTCGTCTATAACCTCCTTTTCGTCCAACAAAGACTTTCAAGGTCTAAGCCGTTCCACCGCGTTCCGCCAGAAAAAAAGCATTGATAACAATTTCCATGTAGTGTCGTACATTCAGTGTTGTAGCTAGGTCAATGTTAACACGCAATCGGAAAAAAAAAACAGCAACTTGAGTTGCATAGATAAAAACAAGGGTACAATACCTGTAAAAGAAACTAAAGGTACAATACCTGTGTGTCAAAAATCCTAAATTATCTATACTGGATGTCCGATAAAAGATTTTTATTATCGTTTTTGAAAATCACCTATTTGAATTAATGTGAAGCCTGAGCTTGGTGGGTTGCACAGAGTTTTTCTATACGTGATCTTATAATTGACAGGCCAACACGTAAATCATCTTCAAGATGCAGCAGTCTGTTCCTTTTTTTTATATTTCACTATTTTCATGGTAGAAAAATGCTGATTCACACAAGTATGAATTTGAAAACTGCAGTTCTAAATAAATTTTTAGTTTATTCGGCACTATCGACCGATTTGACAAAACATTTCCGCATATAAGACACTTGGGATTTTGTTTATATTCATTTCCACGCCACGTAAAACCATATGACAAGTTTTCATCACTATATTTACGAAACGCAGTACGTTTTTGTGAACCCTAAAGGGAATTTTCGCTCACATTATTTGAATTAGCACTGCTGTCATCTAACTCAGCGCTTGATTCAGATTATCTTTTTCGAATTAAAAATGTTCCTGATAAAATCTAAATAAAGCATTTTTGATAAAAAAAATACTCGTACTATCACACGCTCACACGTATATACTGAAACTGACCAGTATGTTCTGACGATTCTAAACTCTGTTTTTTACTAAGAGGGAAGAGTAAACGAATTATAAAGCTATGTTTCCATTCCAAAATTTCGTGACATACTCCATGGGGCTGCGCGACACATCGGTTGGGAACCCCTGCATTAAAAGATAATAATTTTATGACCTAAAATACTCAAGAGTATAAAGCCATATAATATATTTAATCTACAGAAAATGCTGAATTCTTTAGGTCAAAACCCTAAAATGCAGTTTTTGGTCATTGTTTATGTATTGAATATAAACCCGCAGGTACTTGCAAATATTTCACAAGCTTCACTGTAAGTCCTCCCATAGGGGGGATTGCTGTTAGGGCTAAAAGCCATATCAAGGATTGCATCATGGAGAAAAAGGTTAATAAAATAACATATGCGTAAAAACATGGCCAAAGAAAATAAACGTAAACGACATTGATATAACAAATGACGAGTATTGTGTTGTGCGACTGTAGCAAGTCTGCGAGCCCTGGGCAAGACAACCTCCCGGAAGACATACTGAAAAGAAGCATCGTAATATATTTCAAGTTTTTTCTCTAAGTTACCGAAATATAAATTAGGAAAAACTTCATTGTTGACTCTGGAGTGACGTGTAACCTGAGACCTGAGGGACGCGTGACCCTGCGACCCTGGAGCGAGCGCTAACTAGCGGATTCCCACGTGCGACAACTTCGCAGCTGGACTCTTGCTGACCGCAGCTCTGCTCAGCGCCGCTCGTGGAAGTCCGGTTCGCTAGCGATTGCGAGTACCGGACGCGAACTCTGACCAGAAGGCTACAAACGTCGGATATTCAAGCATCCCGGTTAGTTTTTATGACATTTCTGGTCTAAAAATGCGATGTTCGAGAAAGAACTTTTTCTCTTTCTTTTTTCGGAATTATGCTGTGTTTCCTGATGTTTGTAATGTGTTATTTAACTATGTTGTATTAAATTGTGATTATATAGCATCAATGGAATTAGTGAGAGATTATAGGGTGAAGATTGGTAATATTGTGATACGAGTAATATTGTGATTTTTTTAAAGAATTTATTACAGTTTTACTAGTGAGAGAAGGACTAGTTTTGTGCAGCAACTTGTCCACGAACATTCCTTTAATAAGTTAATATGACGCAAAAAACCGATCTTCCTCTCGCTCAGGAAAATTGTAATGGATTCTCAAAAAGAACTATCACAATATTACCAACCTTTACCCTACAGGTGATATTTCGGCGAGGTGAGTTCGAATGGAATTACCTGATATTCGCTTTCCTTCTCAAGTGGCTTCGATTCCAGGAACGTACACAATAGAACTTCAGGTTCTTTGTCTTCAATGTTTAGAATTCTGCACATCTCATTACCATACCTTTCTTCTCATTTCTCTTATTTATACACTAACTACAATCTAAATACCAGATCACTTTTACGTGGCATGCTAAGTCCTCCTTCATAGAATATCCAGGTACTTTCATATTTTTTATGTGTCTCCTTCATGACAATGGAATTCCTTATCACAAAGTAATAGGAGCTGCAAGACAATAAACACTTTAAGATTAAATTAAAGAATAGCCTTATTAGTTATTCAATCTAATTATCTGATCTTAATGATATTATATGTTCATTTAATTTCTCAGATATCCATTTCGATAATCTTAAATGTTCATTGTTCTGCTTGTCATTTCTTTCTATTGTGTAACATTACTTTTAAATATATTAACACTTTGTGTAAGTTACATTATTTTATTAGCCACTCACTTTGTATTTCACTGTCTAATTACTCTGATTCATAATTCATTGTATTTCACTGTTTAATTCAGAGCTGGGCACCAAGGGCGGATTTTACTCTCTCACGGGGAGCCATATGACTTCTCTTCAACCCCTTTCTTCCCCGCCGAACACCGCGCAGCGTTGATGCCGTGACGGGTGAATATTAAGCGTCCCCGTTTAGAGATTGGATTCGCTCCCGGTGCCAAGCCCTGGTTTAATTCATAATTCATCCATATGTAATTTTTATCGATCTCAATTTTTGTAACTTGTTAGCTTCATATCTCTGCTTAGTGATCACATAACACATTGATCAGTCTAATGCACTTTCAAGACAACTCGTATCTTTTTTTTTTTTGTAGATTATTTTACGACGCTTTATCAACATCTTAGGTTATTTAGCGCCTGAATGAGATGAAGGTGATAATGCCGGTGAAATGATCTGAGGTCCAGCTCCGATAGTTACCCAGAATATAAACTTACTGGGTTGAGAAAAACCCCCGGAAAAAACCTCAACTAGGTAACTTCTTCCAACATGGATTTGAACCCGGGCCCGCTCGTTGCACAGACAGACATGCTAACCGTTGGAAGATATTAAGATTGAATGAATACATTGGCGAACCCATTAATGATAAAATAAATTTGCTTTCCAGGAATAGATTAAGAGATGAAATAATTTTGTTAAATTGTACAATGTATGAATTAAATAATTAATTAACTAATATATAATTCCATACATTAGTGAGTGGAGAAGTGAATTACTTCATCATAAAAGATATTAAGAGTTGAATGAATGGATAGGTGAATGCATTAATGATGAGATAAATTAATCTATACAAGAATGAAGAAATTAATTAATAAATGCTCAGTTATTAAATGCAAAAATAAAATATTTAATTGACCATTACACTTTTACTACGTCATAATACTCTTGACCAATAAAACGGCAAGAAAGAACGTCTTTCAACCAATCATGGCTGCTTATCGCACAATTTTATCGCTTCCTTAGCATTTGTTTAATTTTATCGCTTCCCTAGTATTTGTTTGTTTTTATCACTACCCTAGCATTTGTTTCTTTGTTTGCCAACATTTCAAACTGCAAATTCTTTACATGCTTTGCGATCATAATTTGCTTCCCGCATAGATAGTCCACTGAAAATTGCGGCTCCATTCAAACATTTTGGTGAAGGTAACATTAGTGAAATAAAATTTTGGTAAGTCAATTAATATATATTTTATTGTACTGGAGTACTTTATTTCTTTTAGTCTTTGTACACTTTCTTCTGTTTTTATCACCTCCCTACCATTTGTTTCTTTGTTTGCCAATATTTCAAACTGAAAATTCTTTACGGTACTATAAAACATTCTTTGTGATCGTCATTTGTTTACAGCATAGAAAGTCAACTGAAAATGGCGGCTCTGTTCGAACATTTTGGTGAAACTAACATTAGTGAAATAGAATTTCAGTAAGTCAATTAATATTTGAGCCGTTGAGATCAGAAGTGGTGTAAGTCAAAAATGGGTAATGAGGGTTAAAGTAAACATTCTGTAAAATACAGCGCAAAGTAGCAATTAATATTCAGTTTATTTAAACTATTAGTAGTCAGTGGATAGCAAGAAGGACATATTAATTGCCACTTTGCGTTGTATTTTACAGAATTTTTACTTCAAACCTCATTAACCAATTTTGACTTGCACCACTTCTGGTCTGAACGGCTCATTTTATTGTATTAGAATACTTTATTTCGTCTAATCTTTATGTACTTTCTTCTAATCGTGTAATAGCCAATTAAATCCCACTCGAGTTTTGATTTTCTCTAGATAAATCAAAACCACTAGTGAGATTGCCGTTGATAATTACATGGCAAATTATTTCAGAAATGAATGAGTGCTTATGTGAGGGAGTCGATAAGTGGATGAATTCATCATCGAAGACATGAAGGATTAAATGAATGGGTGGGCAAACACATTAATGATAAATTAATACACACACACACATATATATACATATATATACATATACATATACATATACGAAGAGGCGAAATAATAAATGAAGAGTGCACTGCAAGAATAATGGATGTCATTTGGAACACATTTTGCAGGAGACGCAATTGAAAGTTTGAAATGCTTAGCGCTCAAAGCTTAACAGTGATTTTCCGATCATTGCTGGACAATGACTATCAGTGTTAATGCCATATAACTATATATGTACATTCTATATATCTTAAGCTATGCATTGACAGTCTTGGTTCATTTTCGACAAGAAAGTGACACCCATCATTCTTGCAGTGGACTCTTCAAATGTATAATTTATTATTATTGAAATGAAAGAATAAATTAATTATTTAATATATTACAAGTTATTTCATAAATGAATGAGTGCGTAGGTGTGTGATTCCATCATTGAAGATATTAAGGATTAAATGAATGTATAGGTGCACGAATTAATGATAAATTAACACATACAAGAATGAGTTAAGAGATGAAATAATAAATTTTAATTATGACGAATTATTTCACAAATGAATGAGTGCTGTGTGAGTTAATAACTGAAAGCATAATGAGTGAAGAAGGACACTACGTAATTAAAGAAAGCATGAATGAATGAATCTAATAATTGGTGAGTGAATGAATGAACACAGGTACGAACTTCTCAAGACAAACAAGTCCGACGTTACAAATATAAAGGAAGGTACATAATCCTGAACTATTGCTGTTTTGTAACCACGTGTGCACACTGGTAACATCTGTCCATCCTCACTCATTGTCAGTTGTGCAGTTAAGTGGCAAGAGGTGGGTGTTTATAACCATGGCGGTTGGATGTACTCACATCGTCGAGGTGGTGCTGTATTGATGGCGCTGATAAATCCTTCCGTCTCGTAACAGATGGGAGTTCTCCATGATTATCGACTGCTGAAGAGATGTTTGCACAACATAAATTCTTCAAACGTCTAGGACTCGACTTTGTTTATTGCGAATTTATTTTGCCATTTGAGTTCCTTATTGTCATCGTAAACATTGTTGGACATAAATGTTTTACACTAACCATTATAAACATCATCCGTTTCCTGCCCTTCAGTACAAAAAATCTGCATCTTATTTTTGTAGAACACGATTGGAAGAAATGAGACCAAAGCTGTTTCTTTTTCTTTCTCAAAAATATGACCCCATGTCGCGTTGCAGTTTCCATGGAGCACCTAACTGTATAACTCTTGTATTGTTTCAAATCTTGAAACTTCAATGCCAATTTAAGATCTATAGAATGCAATAAATAAAATGAAAAAGCTAAGTCACCACTTCAAACTTAAGATAATAATTAGAGCCTGAACTACTTACACAGTTACAGCAGTACTAGTTATATCATATGGATAAGAGATCTGAACCATAACAAGCTGTGTTAAACAAATTTTCAAGCTTCTGAAATTAAGTTCCTTAGATCGATTAAAGATTGTAGGAAATAAGATAAAATTAAAATGAAGATATAAGAAATTAATTAAACGAGGCTATTTGAAGAGTCCACTGCAAGAATGATGGATGTCATTTGGAATACATTTTTCAGGAGAGGCAATTGAAAGTGTGAAATGCTTAGCGCTCAAAGCTTAACTGTGATTTTCCGATCATTACTGGACAATGACTATCAGTGTTAATGCCGTATAACTCTCTATGTACATTCTATATGTCTTAAGCTATGCATTGACAGTCTTGGTTCATTTTCGACAAGAAAGTGACACACATCATTCTTGCAGTGGACTCTTCATTTTCATTGGTAGAAAAGATTCACCATTATGTATGTATGTATTTATTCACACTGCAATGGGTATATACCCGGTGGCAGTGGTAACTAATTACACTCAATAATGACAATAATAAACTTATTAATTAAAAATACAGTTAATAACAATACCAATAATTAATACTAACAATAATTTATAATAATAATAATAATAATAATAATAATAATAATAATAATAATAATAATAATAATAATAATAATAATAATAATAGGGAATATCCTAAATTAAATGAAGCACGATCACTTAAAATAACATTTAAAATAAATCTAATTTGTGTCTTAAATCTAAGTTCGAACTAAAACACACGAGTACGATATGTTCATATCTGCACAAGTACCTTTCCACATTACACTCATTTCGCTGTCAACTCACTCACTGCAATGGAACTACGACACATTTCACTGATTCTATCCTGATTTCACTAACGCTTCAAAAACATTTCACTGTTCAAATACGTTGCACTGCCACTATAAATTATAAAGCTTCCCTGACAGGAACACGTTTCACTGACACAACACACTTCACTGACACGACATAATTCTTCACTGATACAACACTTCAATAACAAAATATCATTTACATCCTTTACATACTGTGTATAATTACCGTCTATTAGTAAAGTCCTTAAGCCTATTTTTAAATACGTTTTTGGTTGTTGGTAAAGCCTTTAGTAAGTCTGCAGGTAAAGCATTCCAGTCCCTGATAGTACGATTAAGAAAAGAAAACTTTCCAGTGTCCGTCCTCTGTCTTCTTTCCCTCAATTTATATGAGTGGTCGTTCCTTGAAGAGTAATTTGGCGGTTGCAATCTATTTTTTATTTCTCTCCAGGCAGGCTCACCTCTGTATGTTTTGAACAATGCGCATAATCGAATTCGCGTTCTCCTGTCCTTAAGTGTGTCCCATTTTAATGGTGAATTTTTCCGACAATACTTGAGAGCCCGTTTTTTAATCTTTTCCAGTGTCTTAATATGTTCTAATCAGTAAGGATCCCAACATGCAGCACCATATTCCATTGCTGGACGTACTAGTGATTTATATGCAATCTCTTTGGATTTATCAGAGCCTTTTTTTAGTACTCGGCTCACAAAGTGTAACGCTCTCCATGCTTTTCCCGCTGTGTCTGTAACGTGTTACCCCCAGCCAAGATCGTTGCTAAATGTTATTCCGAGATATTTACATTTGTTAACTTCCGGAATGGTTTCACCCCCTAACGTATACGATCCGACTATTTTATTTCTTTTCCTTGTAAAGCTGATGGCTTTGCTCTTTAGAGAATTTATTTTCATTTTGTTGGCTATTGCCCAATCGTTTATTCTATTTAGGTCAGTCTGAAGAAGAGTAGTATCTTCATAACTTTTTATTTCCCTGTATACCATACAATCATCTGCGAATAAGCGAACCCTAGATATTAACTGGCAGATCATTTACAAAAGCCAGGAATAGAAGAGATCCCAAGACACTCCCCTGTGGGATTCCGGAAGTAATTTCAATTGGGTTCGATAATTCCTCCCCTACCCGTACTCTCTGAGTGCGACAAGCTAAAAATTCCTTGATCCACTGAAGTACTCTGAAGTCAATCCCCGTTGATTGTAGTTTAACCAACAATATATCGTGTGGGACTACATCGAATGCGCATGAAAAGTCAATAATCACTGCATCTACTTGGCTACTGGAATCTGTTCCGTCTTCTAAATCCTGACATACAGTTACTAATTGACTCTCACATGAATAGCACCCCCCCCAAATCCATGCTGATAGTTATGTAACCAATTTGAGATATCCCAATGCTGCCTTAGATAAGCTGAAATCAAGTGTTCCATCTGTTTGCAAACCACAGAGGTGAGGCTGACCGGTCTGTAATTTTTTGTATCTGAGCGAGACCCTGACTTATAAATTGGAACCACTATTGCATCTTTCCAATCTCGCGGGACAGTACCATTGTTAATTGATATTTCAAATATACGCACTAGATAGGGAATCATGGCTTCCCCTTCCAATTTCAGTACGTCTCCGGCGATACCATTAGGTCCTACTGATTTATGAGTTTTCAATTTAGAGATCCTTCTCCTTATGTCCCTAGGCTTGATAGAAAACTGACCCGTATTTTCCACAGAAGCTAAGTGTGGTATTATTGTCCTCATCCCAAAAACAGTGGCATAATAGGAATTTAATTTTTCTGCTTTTTCGCTGTCCTGTACGATAAATTGATTGCGGTCATTTTTTGGGGGAGGCTCGAATAGTTTTCCTTGCGTCGTCTCTTCACATATTTATAAAATTCCCCCCACCCGTTTTGTTCACCTTTGAAAAGTTTATTTAGGTAATTTTCCTGGGCTATCTTCTTCGCATTAAGCAGTTCTTTCGATAGTTGTGTGAAATTTGTTTGTTTTGCAAGGCTTTCCTTGCGCTGTCTGTAGGATTTCCTTAGTTTTCTTTTCAGTTTCCGTATGTGTTTATTATAATATTCCGGATCGGGATTGTTTGATAAGCGTTTAACCGGGATAAATTTCTGTATTCCTGTTAATATAATCTGCTTGAACTCCGCCCAGCATTCTTCTACATTACTGCCCTTTACTACCCATAATGAGTACTTTTCTCTAAGATAATTTTGGAAGCCTTCTTTGTCCGCTTTGCTATATTGCAAGATATTTTTGTTCTTTTTTCCGCTTTGCTTGTACTTAGCATTCCATAATATTTCAAGAATTACCGCGTCGTGGTCACTAATACCTGGAATCACTTCAATACCTGCGACTATTTCTGAGGGTCTTAAAAGAAATATGTCTAGTAAGGAATCTCCCCTTGTCGGCCTGTCTGTTACTTGAATTAAGTTATGTTTCCAGATGAGTGAGTTTACTAATGACTGGGCCTGACTCATCCCTCCCTCTATTGTGCCCTGCCAGTTTACCTGGGGCAAGTTCAGGTCCCCTGCAACGATAACATACTGTCCGCGAATTTGTCTATTTTCCAACATATCTCTTATTTTACTCAGTACGTTCAAGCCTTCTTTCGGGGCCCTGTATAAACCGATGATGTGTAATATGTTTCGCGAATAATCATCCGCTATGTCTATACCCAACATTTCGAACTCCGAGTCTTTAAAATTTTCAGCGCTCTGCAAACACTCTTTTACACATATAAAAACCCCTCCCCCTGTTCCTACACAACAACAATATACAAAATTTTTATTTAGATAATAATGTTGTGATTCGAAGCATCGAACAGATACTCCAAAAAGTAGGTGACATATGTGGAACATACCTACTTCCTTACTTACAAATGGCTTTTAAGGAACTTGCAGGTTCATTACCGCCCTCACATAAGCCCGCAATCGGTTCCTATCCAGTTTCTATCATCATATTCCACATTCCTCAAATCCATTTTAATATTATCTTCCCATCTACGCCTCTGCCTCCCAAAAGATCTTTTTCCCTCCGGCCTCCCAACTAACACTCTATATGTATTTCTGCATTCGTCCATACGTGCTACATGCCCTGTCCATCTCAAACATCTGGATTTAATGTTCCTAATTATGTCAGGTGAAGAATACAATGCGTACACTTCTGCGTTGTGTAACATCCGAAAAATACGCTAAAACCAGTTTTTCTATAGGCTAAAAGTAGACTTTTTTCCTCTTTAAACAAACTTACAAATTTTCCTTTAAATTATTTCTTAAGTCCAGCGTTTGCTCACAGACCCACTGGAAACAGATCAGTTGTGTACAGAATATACCGCAACAGCACGCTGCATGGTTAGTGCATTCAGTTCCTGATTAATATAGAGAAGTATGAGAGTATCTTGATAGACGAGTTGCGTTTCATTCATGCTAGCGCTAACCGAGTCTTAGGCATATTGAAACTGTCGACCTCTATGAAAAATGAATCAGTTATTTCATAAACCGGACTTCTCCACTTTATGGCATTTTTCCTCTATGAAAGAATGGATCTATCATTTTAAGCAGAAATCGTACTTCTCCAGCTCTCTTAAAGCCTTCATATTGCTATAGGAACTTTACATTTTGTGCAGAAACCGGACCTCTCCAGGAGATGTCCGCTTTCATCTTATTACCCATAAGCCTCAGCATACTGTAATAGCTGATGGGAGAAAGAAAAAATTTGGAGTCTGGCTTGTTTGTTTATGGTGCTGGTGAAGCAAGTAAAATGATAGGGTCAAGTAATATTCTTAACTGAAATAGCTGATGACCGACATTTTACAGGAAAAATTGTCTGTCACTTCAGTCCCAAGGTCGGAAAATTCCCCGAGATCACAAAGTATCGTTCTGTATACCAAATTTAATTATGATAACGTGGACAGCAGCATTGTAGTTGCCAAGGAGTACATAGATGGACTTCTCTATCATTCCTTCAAGTTGGAACTAACACCACCTACATCGCTACCTAGTACAAAGGCTTACTCACAAGGAAATTTGCCAATAAATTTTCAGAAACTAAAAGACATATAACAGGTACTCTCTTACATTCCAGAGATTTTTATAATGCTATATTAAAATGGCAAACTAGAGACGTTGAGATAGGAGATAGTGACGATGAGTGTGATGACTAGGGGGCGGATGTTGATGAAAAGTCATCTTCTCATTTTTCACATTAGGACGATGCCTATTAATATAGAAATCCTTTCTATATTAATATCAACGTAAAAAAATATATTTCTTACATTGCATTTTTTTTCCATTTTTTGAACTAATCGGTCATTTTTATACATTTTTCGGCATTTTTGATCATTTTTAATACTTTGAAGAACTTTTAGATCATTTAGAATGCATTTTACTTTCTTCTTTACCGATAGGTCTATTATATATTTTTTAAGCAAATAGATCAGTATTAACTGCCTACTGAAAAAGTAAATAACAGTGAAGTTTGAATTTTATACTTTGGAACAAACTCTACAGTCCATCCCTCATTCGCTGAAGACTTCACTTCACACAACGGAAGTAATATAAAATGCTTGACAATAGCTTAGTTTAAGTGAGGGCTTTGACCGCTACTGTTCTTTTGTCGGGACGAGGGTGTCTTTAGGACTTACGTTTGGAAGGGAGGAAACTTTCACCGTGTCTTGGATAGGACGTTGTGTCCTCAACATGGTTCGGAAGGGATGTCTACTGTAGTAGACAGTATTTTTAACACAAAGATTGCAATAATGTACGCTGCGCCCACAATTTGTTTTGTAATTCACATTCCCTCATCTGGAAGATCTGGTAACAAAAGAGAAGAGCGGAGGGAGGAGGAGACGTAGAATGAAGGCACTGACATGGACCACTCCTGATTGAAACACATTGTAAACACTCATTAAAATCTATAGTTTTCCCCTAAACCTCCATTTTATTGCATGCTCTTTTCCTTTATCTGATTCAAATTCCAGGAAGTTGCCTCTCTCCCAGATTTGCAGGGCAGTCATTGAAACAAGGTGACTAAATTTCAAGACGTTGTGGTGCGAGTACGGTGAATAATATTTAAACGTCATTTTCTTTTAATTTGATGTCGTTTTTCCATTAGTTTAAGGGCATTTTAATGATCATTTTAAGTCGATTTTTAGGTCATCAACATCCGCCCAATAATTTTGTGATTCAATCTCCCATGTTTCTGGAGTAAAAGAAGTTGAAAACCAACACAAAAATAAGGCGTAATTAATATTCTTGTGGTGAAATGATGATATTTTGCAGAAAGCGGACTTCTCCACAGAGATTTAGGGAATATATAATTGGAACTATGCATTCAAATTTGTTATTTTTGTAGGCAGTAATGCAAAATAGTGTAACTAAAATATTGATAGTCCAGTATGATTATTTAATAGAATATTATAGACTCTAAACATATTTTGTTGAATATCTCAAAATGCCACACAGCGGAGAAGTCCGATTTCTGAAATAACTGATTCAAATTTAATCGAACTATTACTTCATAAATAACTCTTCACCCACCGCATCTCACAATCAATTCAGGATTGCATATCGGGAAAAAAGGATATAACTATTCAGAAAGGAAGGAGTTCTAATCGTTTGGAGGTTAACTGCTGTAGAAGAGATAGAGTGAATACTTCATTCAGTTGGAATAGGTTAAATATCAGCTGTCCCATTCTGAAACCAGAACAAACACACGATGTTTCATACGGAAACACTGAAACACCAAAACATACAATACAGATGTAGAAGTAGTTCTCAAGAATACTCAAAACAGACCTTGTTCCTCTTCAAATTTCGTTCAATCACTGCTCTATTACGAATTGTGTAACATGATGTTCTTAACTAATGTTTTATTTGAAGAAATGTACACTACTAGAAAACTTCCTAGTGCAATAACTTTGCGTAAACGTCATTTTGCTTCCTGCTATGCAAATATTTTAACTCATAAGGAACTTTTGGCAAATAAGAAAATATGGGTTTTGTCAGAAAAAACAAAGTATTTCCAGGAGGTTCATAAGTTATGCTACCGCTGGAACATTGTCATTTAATAGCTTGACGATGCAAATATCTCTGGTATTTTACATTTAAGTTTGTACCAGTTATTTTTTTGGAGGTTGAAAGAAGTTTTCCTAGATAAAAACATTGTCTAAGAAAGAGAAGGAGAAATGTTTCATTCGAAACGTAACGTTTTACATACTTATTTATTACAACACCTTTTAAAAAGGCCCCTAAGTGTAATAGGTAGGCCTATATAATTTTGTATTTGTGTAACTTACAATGCGACAGAATTTCCTTTTTGATTTAAATGTAATTTTGTTCTGGATAATTTTCTTGGAACATTTCCCTTACAATAATACCCTGTTATATAGGCTATATCTAGAATTATTTGGTATGTCAAACATTTACAAAAAGTATTGTTTATAATCTTGGAATGTAGGCTTTCACGGCCGGCGTTATATGGATCGATGTTATCCAGGCTAAAGAGCCGTGGTCTGTTGGCGCTGTTGCTACCATACGATGATGTCTGCCAGAGCAGTAGACGAAACGTATGGTAGCAACAGCGCCAACAGACCACGGCCCTTTAGCCCCGATAACATCGATCCAGTATTGTTCATAGTTGTATATAGTTTATTGTCAACCGACTGTACCTGCATATATGCTACACAAAAGACACGAAAGTACCTAGACCCTCTGTCCCCTCCTTTTCACAGCATTGAGCATATAGTCACTGCGTACCTAACTTGTGTTAAATGTGACAAAACATTAGGCTTTAGTTATTTCGTGTAACTTCTTACTCATTTGTGGAATCATCGTAGAAAGGTCAGTTTCTGGAAAATTTTTTTAATCACCCACTTTCAAGAGTATCTTCTCAATCCTTTTTTACGAGATTCACTTTCAATAACGTGTTTTATGCTAATGGCGTTAAATGGATAATTCTTTTTTAAGCAATTCTCTAGTAACTAGTATGGGAATTGAAGGGTCACTATTATATAGTTCGCCTCATGCCAAAACATGAATATGCATTTTCTTAGTTCTGAGAAAAGCGAGTTTAAGAGGGGAGGTACACTTTCGCCAGCATAATTTTACTGTATTTCATTTTTCTTTTTCTCTCAGACTCTATACATTCCCTGTAAACTAAAATTAGCATGCTTAATATCTATCTGTACATCAATAAATAATTTTAATGTTTTTGAAAACCCAATAGTCATTATTATGGAAAGTTTTTGATATTTTTTAGCAGTGCAGCGTTTCAGTGATAAATTACTCAAATATTTTAATTTTGATGTAATTCTTCTTTTGATCTATTTATAATAAAAATATCTACAACATATACTAAAATCTCTAACAAGTTAGTTTTAAAAACATTTTTAATATTTTTATTTCATTTTGTACTAATTTATTTTAAAAAAAGTTTGATAAATATTGTTTAAAGAAATAAATAAACTACCCATTCTATCTTTAAGATTTTACTATATGTTGTTCACATGAGAGAACTTTACATGCATACAAAATAATAATAATAAAAATATCTACAACATATACTAAAATCTCTAACAAGTTAGTTTTAAAAACATTTTTAATATTTTTATTTCATTTTGTACTAATTTATTTAAAAAAAAGTTTGATAAATATTGTTTAAAGAAATAAATAAACTACCCATTCTATCTTTAAGATTTTACTATATGTTGTTCACATGAGAGAACTTTACATGCATACAAAGTTTCACTATCTTACGTACGTTTTGGGTTATCATTTAAACGCTGCCCGACTGAAAAAAAATTCTCAAAATTGTTTAATAATTACTCGTATAAAAAAGTAATCATTGGGTTTTCAAGAACATTAAAATTATTTATTGATGTACAGATGGTGAATATTAAGCATGTCAATTTTTTCCCAGAGGATCTATAGATTCAGAGGAAAAAAATGTTGAAATATGGTAAAATTATACTAGCGAAAGGTGTACCTCCTCCTTGAAGTTTCAAATGCTCTTCATTTTAATCAAAATCCTATATGATAATAAGTTGATTAAAATCAAGTTTTCCTGAATTTATCAGGACATTTGAAACTTTAAACTCGTTTTTCTCAGAAATGCACATTGTTGGTTTTGGCATGATTGGGACGATGTGCAGCAGTATAAAATATACGGTATTTCAAAAGTCAGTTCAAACATTAAACCGCTATAAATATTATAATATTTGAGATAGGGAAAAAACAAAAAAACATCACAGTGTTGGACAAACAATGGGGTTTACAAAACATTGGGAACATGTCCACCGTTCTCTTGTTCAACGTACAGCATTCTGTCTACGACCCCATGCACAGCATTTTGCAGATACTGTAATCTCTTGGAATATTGGCAATATCTTGCACTTTCCAACAATGTAGCCTCCTCGATCTCCAGATTTCTATCCGGCCGACTTTTGGTTGTGGGGTTACCTTAAAGAACGAGTTTTCCTGACACATCCAACAACCCTACTGCACCTGAAAGATGCCATCTCGCAAGAAATTGCCAATATTCCAAGACATTATCTGCAAAATGCTGTGCATGGTGTTGCAAACAGAATGCTGTACGTTGAACAAGAGAACGGTGGACATGTTCCCAATGTTTTAAAAATCCCGTTGTTTGCCCAACACTGTGCTGTTCTTGTTTTTTTCCTAGCTCAAATATTATAATATTTATAGCGGTTTAATGTTTGAACTCACTTTTGAAATACTCTATATAATGTAATTTTCTTTACTTAAATAACTGTTTCAGAACGGCTTTCTAAAAAATCTTACATTCAAAACATGCGAAAGGTGGGTATTACGCAACTCGAGGTGCGTAAAACACATTTCTTAACTTGTTACATAAAATATTTCCTCAACCATTCTCCTCGGTCGCGTTTGAAACCAGACAATTAATGACAATAACGGTGATAATTCAACCAACAACCAGGAAGATGAAACATACATTTTTAACACTTTAAATTTATCAAAAGATCAGAAATTCCTTTTTAACAAATTGCGGTTGATGTGTGACGACCTCGAGGACGCAGGATCAGATCCCGAGATCTGAAACGCGCTAGCGGGGCGACCGGTGCGCGATGGTCATTGCCCGCTTGATAATGGATAAGCCACGAGGAAGATCGTGAAGGGTCATCACGTCACCTCTGACCCCTCTCTCCGTCCATCTATCTGTCTGTCTGTCTGTCCGTGCCACGATGCAAACTTTCAAGTCCATGGGAGCCGGCAAGGTAAAGGGGTGGTGGGGGGGGGGGAACGAAGTTGCGTCCGACCTTAAAAAATTTTATGAGACGCGCGTCTGGGAGATTAATGTGAAGAGCTCGGCTGACTTTATTGTTGTGTTTGTTTTAACGATGCTGAAGCTGGTTCTCTTGGTGATAAATGATACAACAACTGATGATCAGGCGAATAATTGTGCATCAAATCTATCTACATCTACACGCATCAACCGTTTGCTATTACTTCGCTTTGAGACTAGTTGCCTTGGGAAACGAAAGTCATCTTCTACTACTGCATGCGCGAATCGATTTTAACGCATCTTAGTAGATAACGTTAATGTTATGGCCCATAGCGACGTCCATTAAATCTCAGTGCTCAGAAGAAATTCGAAAATTCAAATAGACGATTTTGATAGTTTGAAAGTATTCAAATATCTCAGTAATATATTATGTTATTCAATAGATGTTAAGAAGGTAATTATTTTAGAAGAATAAATGGCATTATAATAAGTAGAGGCCGAATTTTAAAGGAAAAATTTTCATCAAGAAAGGACAAAAAAGGGAAAGTTATAGCCAAAAATGGGACTTGAAAAAGGACAATAATAATACTCCCCCAAAACACAGTTCAGCACATTCATGGATATATCTGTGGTGTTTGGGTAAAGGGAGATAAGTCATAAAAATATGTTCGGAGATAAATGAAAATTAAAGTTGGATCCCTTATTACAAATAATTTTCTACACAAATAAAACACATCAACTGCTAGTTTTCTTTGATTTTTGCACACCCCTTGTATAATTTAACTTTTGTGTTCATTTGGGGAACAAAATTCCACCTGGACAAAAAAATGACTTATACCCCTTTACCCGAACACCACAGATATATGCCACATACAATCTTACATTTATCTCTTCACTACATAAGGAAAGTGTTGTATTTGGTAGAGTCAGAAAAGGACTTCAAAAAGAACTATATTACTCCCTCAAAAGGGTGCTATATTTATCGCTTCACAATATAAGGAAAGTGTTGTATTTGATCACATTCAACATTTCAATATGTTTCAATACGATCCTGCCTCTTTGAATGTAGAATGTCTTTGTAAAGACAAAATGACCGCTCAGTATCAACTGAAACCAGAGGTGAACATTTTATTTTTATCCTGAACTCTAAATCAGCACACCTTATTAGTTTTTCAATGTCTGGAATCAGAAGAAGAGCGATATTTATTTTCGTTTGCTCAGGAAGTTATAGGCCTATCGGAAAACATACAGGAAAATTATATAAATGTTTGCGATATTCTGTCAAAAAAGGACCAAAATAAGAGATGTTTTTAAAAAAGGGAAAAAAGGGAATATGGACTCAAAAAGGGAAAAAAGGGAATATGGACTTAAAAAGGGAAAAAAGGGAATATGGACTAAAAAAGGGGAAAAAAAGGTAAGTAAAAACCACATAATTTGGTCGGTGGAAGATAGTTTTAACATCGTAATTAATTATTTCATGTTTCGTGATGAAAGATAAACGATTACAATTTAAAAAGAAGGGATTAAATATAATTGTAACGATTAATGATCAATCTTGAACATCCTTTTCATATAGATAAATTCTATAAACGAAGGCTTTCGTAATGGAAAGATTAATGTTGGCCTCAGTATACTTCCTATAAAAGAGAGAGGGTAATATTTACTCTCTCCATTGAGTCAGCAGATCAAGTCGCAAAGAAGTAATATCCCTTTGACAGAAACACAAATATTAAGACATCACACCATGGTGAAATTTAATACATCAATTAAAATATATATCTTGCAACATATAAAGATACCTGAGCTTCACACCCAAAGAGTAAAGTCCACTACGTAAGATTAAATTCGACAGAACTTTCAACTCGTTTTCTGATGCGAAGAGATCAAGTTCTTATCACTAGTAATAGAACCGGTCACTCAAAATTGACTCATATTATCTTTTGAGCAAGGCTCGTTCCTAAACATGTACTACATGCAGCACTAGCTTTACCACGAAGCATATAATCATCTAGACTTCTAGAGTGTACTCTTCGCGACAGCTGGAGAAAACTGATAAACATCTCCCCAGAGCTGCCAAATACTGTGAGGGACGCTAGATTCTGTGTAAAATTAATTTCGTTTTCAAACCTATAGAATTTCGTGAAAAACTGAAAAACTGTAGTAGAATATCATGTAATGCATAGTACTTTAATCATATTTAATCGGATCAAATAGTTGTCATAATACCATGCAGTGTGGCGATTATAAATATATCCTACTAAGAAAATAATATTCGTACAGAAGAATAGATAAAGTTATACAATGAAGAACTGCACGTATTGTATTCTTCACCTAACATAATTAGGAAAATTACCTAAATCCAGAAGTACGGGTGAATCCAGAAATGCATACAGAGTGTCAGTTGGAAGATCTGAGAGGATAAAGACCTTTGGGGAGGCCGAGACGTAGGTGGGAGGATAATATTGAAATGTAATTGAGGGAGTTGGGATATGATGGTAGGGAATGGATTAATCTTGCTCAGGATAGGGACCAATGGCGGGCTTATGTGAGGGCGACAATGACCCTCCGGGTTCTCCAAAAGCCATTTGTAAGAAGTCCAAATATATACATTAATATGTACAAATTTCAGTATAAGCTAATGATAAAATTCTTCCCGAGTTCAGCTTTTAGGTTTAAGGAAAACTAGTTATGGCTTCGAAATATTTCCAACTGGTATTGTACAGTATGTGTACCAAATTTTGTCGACAGTAATCTCAATAGAGGTTTTGATTTATCTAGGGAAAATTAAAACTCGAGTGGGATTTGACTATTACACGATTGGAAGAAAGTATATAAATATTAGAAAAAAATAAAGTATTCCAATACAATAAAATATTAATTGACTTGCTGAAATTCTATTTCACTAATGTTAGCTTCACCAAAACATTTGAACAGAGCCGCCATTTTCAGTTGACTGTCTATGCTGTAAACAAATGACGATCGCAAAGCATGTTTTATAGTTCCGTAAAGAATTTGTAGTTTGAAATGTTGGCAAAGAAACAAATGATAGAGAGATGATAAAAACAAAAGAAAGTATATAATGATTAGAAGAAATAAAGTAGATCTACTCTAATATAATAAAATAGATATAAATTCCCGGTCGGGGCAAGTTACCTGGTTGAGGTTTTATCCGGGGTTTTCCCTTAACCCAATCAAAGTATATCCTGGATAAATATCGGTGCTGGACCCCGGACTCATTTCACCAGCATTATCACCTTTATTTCATTCAGACGCTAAATAACCTAGATGTTGAAACAGCGTCGTAAAACAACCCAATAAAAATAGATATTAATTCACTTACTAACATTCTATTTTACTAATGTTACCTTCACCAAAATGTTTGAACGGAGCCGCCATTTTCAGTCTACTGTTTATGCGGGAAACAAATGACGATCGCAAAACATGTTTTATAGTACGTAAAGAATTTTCAGTTCGAAATGTTGGCAAACAAAGAAATGGTAGGGTAGTGATAAAAACAAACAAATAATAGGGAAGGAGATAAAATTGTGCGACAAGCAGCCATGATTGGTTGAAAGACGTCCTTTCGTGCCGTTTTATTGGTCAAAAGTGTTATGACGTAGTAAAAGTGTAGTAGTCAAAATAAAATCACGGATACAGAAGTTATTAAACATGCAGGTGAATGACCTTCCATATTCATAAATCAGGTTAATAAAACTTTCTCAAATAGTGAATCCACAGACGCGAATGCATGATGCTATATAGGCTACGCTGTATGAGTTCCCATACCTTACGATGTGGAGTGTGAAGGTTACACCTTCCAAATCTCTGCCAAGCCTTCACGTCCACGCAATTCAGGCTAAGGCTGCAGAAGCGTGTAGAGGCATCTGAGTAGCGCGTTACTTTCCTGCTAATTGTCGTCACAAATCTACTTCAACGGATTTATGAATAAACCAAGCGGCCTTGGTCCTCTTTGAAAACACTCCAAGTTCGAAGTTTACCCACCAGAACATGTGGGCGTGTGACAATTGGGTCACAATGCACTGTACGTTTATACATCTCACAATCTCACATGCGTTTCTCCGTGCATGAGCAATTCGCCCCGGGACACGACTGATGTTATCAGTCTTAAAATCAGTGAGAGGTTCTTCTACAGGCTCATTGCTTTTCAAGAACGTTCTTAAATTTGTTTTAAAAATTAACTTCGAATGCTTTAATTTATTATTTAATGAAATCGTACCAACTGCGCGGTTATCTACCACCGATGACATTACTGATAGCGAAATGACATTTTTGGCAAGATGATTCCAAGGATTCGCCTTATCGTTGGGGAAAACCTCGTAAAACCAAGTATTCAACCCAAACGGTATTGGAACCCACGCCTGAGCGTAATCTTGGAACATGAATGTTTGCTACTCCTGGAGCACGCAGGTGGACTACTCTAATATTCAAGTTAATGACTTGAATGATATAATCAACGAAACTTTCCTTAAAATTAGAAATTGTCATTTGATTAACTATAGTCCCGAAGCTGTTATTTCCGGCGTGACTCCGCCCCTTTGCTTACGTCTTAGAAAGTAAAGGCTCTATAAAGTCTACTAGTAGTAGTAGGTAGGTAGTATCGTTCGCCATTTTTGTTCTCACATTGCCGAGCTGCCATACGAGGAATCTATTTGCCACACCGTTAAACATTGTCATGTCGTATCTCCTATGATAATAAATAAAAACGCACTGTAATTCAGCAAATAATTGAGCGGCAAATAACGTCTTCGTGTGCTTTCTGCGAACGCCAAAAAAAGAGCTAAAATGGCTGGCGATTATATTAAGTATTTATCGAGCCTTAAGAAATGAATCAGCGAATCACAAGACGCACACGTTTAAATGTAGCCGACCTGCAACGCGATTGGCTGCCGGAAATTAGAGCGACGGGACTATAGTTGTCGATCTGCTGGTGTATCTGTAGAATGTTCGTTTGGTTGGTTGCTGAGTGTTGGATTATTTTTCGATTTGTGCGTTGGTTTTAGGTTATTTGATGGTTAGGTAGGTTTTATATTTCGTTTTTTGGGTTTGTGAGCTGGACGTTCTCTTGATGAGTTCCCTGTTCGGTTTTTCGATTGATTGTTCGATTATAGGATATCGGTGAGTTACTCGGTTGGCTGGCTAGCTGTTGGTAAGGTTAGGCTAGGCTAGACTAGGCTAGGCGAAGCTGGCTTGGCTTGACTTCGGCGTGTTTGCTGGTTGGACTGATGGGCTGGTTTGTTGGCTGGCTGGCTGGCTGGCTGTTTGGTTGGGTGGTGGGTGGTGAGATTATTTGGTTTTTCGCTCGGTTCGGTTTCTTAATTATTTAGTTGTTCCATTGTTGGGTTGATTGATTTTGTTTTCCTGGTTCTGATTTGGTTTTTTTATTTTGTTTTTCGGTTTCTGATTTGGTTTTTCTTGTTGTATTGGTTGGAGTGATTTTTGTTGTTTCTTTTTAAGATTTTTTTTAAGAAAGCTCCAGCTAATTAGAAAAACGTGTTTGAAATTAGGAATTAATAATAATTATTTATTTATCTAATCTGGCAGAGCTAAGGCCAGTAAGCCTTCTCTTCCGCCTAGCCAGACTCTAATTCAAATTAAATACAATTGGTTACATAGTTATTACAGTAATATCTAGACCATAAAACAACATGAAAGTAAATAATGAAAGTTGGATAAGTAATGTTAGTGAGACAATAATAAACATTGGTAAGAAATAATAATAGTAATAGTAACAGTAATAATAATAATAATAATAATAATAATAATAATAATAATCAGATATTTTAAATTTTATATATATAAAACCATTAAACAATTAGAAACTTGAAACAGCTATTATTGTTAACAAGAATTGTTAGAAAAAATTTCTTTAGTGTATTCTTGAATTGGTTTGATGTCTGACAGTCTCTGACATTACTCGGTAGGGAATTCCAAAGTCGAGGAACAGCCACAGTGAAAGAAGATGAATATGAGGATGTTCGGTGGGAGGGAATGGATAATATTGAGGAGTGTTGAGATCGTGTGTCCAGGTTATGGTGGATGGATAAATTTTGAAAACAAAACGCATGATAGACGGGAGTGGAGAAATGCAATATGTGAAAGAGGAGGGAAAGACAGTGAATTTTCCTACGATCTTCTAGACGGAGCCAGGACAATTACTACTCTAAGAAAATAAATCATAGTCAATTTCTTAGTATCGGTCTGATTTAATCCAAAGTGGAGTTTTACTGTATTTTAAAATTGTTAAATATGTCATTTCTACTTATATAGTGAACACAGAAATAAACTTTTATTCATATACCAACGATATCGATAATTAGACTTTTAATTTTTATTTCCCTTTAATATCGTAAGAGGGTTCTTAAACATCTTTAGTTCCATTTTTTTATAATATACATAATACCTACAAGTTGTTTTGTCAGTGATGTCAATTTGACTTTTAATTTTTCTTTTTCTTTAGTATCGTAATAGGTTTTTTTCAATATCCAAAGTTCCATTTCTTCTTTTCAAATTTCACGAGCACTTATCAATTTACAGAATACGTAACTTACAAGTGGTTTCGTCGCTGATGTCAATTAGACTTTTAATTTTTATTTTCCTTTAGTATCGTAATAGGTTTCTTCAATGTGAAAAATTTCAATTTCTTCCTTTCAAATTTCACGAGCACTTATCAATTTACATAATCCGTAGAAGTGGTTATATTTTTTTATTTCAAAGTTCACATAATTAGTATCCTATTCAGTGTTACCGCGAATACACAGGATGCCTCGCCTTCAGTAAAACATACTGTTAATTAACACACTTGGACATCACGTCATTCATACGCAGACATTTTCCCGATTCTTGACAAGATTTTTATAATTGGGAACCTCTTGAAGAAAAAGTTTAAGTCGTCTTAAGACTACCGGAGAGTTGAAAGCCCCAATTTAATGACAAATGACTTCATGAAATAAACTGAAAAATACTACCTACCACGTAGTAGAAGAAACAGTGTTACTTATTGAAGGACAGCATGGCGATCCTAAGAAATATTTTAACTGAGTTAAATAAATCCAATCGTTTTAAAATCTAAAATACACTTATTTTGTACACATTTTATTTAAAAAAAAATGAAGACAATTTCAAAACCCATTACTTTTAAATAATTTTATAGGGCCTATCTATCTTCATTCTGAGATCATCTGAAGCAGCCTATCATATATTTGTAGGTACGGAGCCATTACTGTGTGTGAGTTTGAGGACATAACATCATTTTGGCTGGACATGCCGACACTTCTTCATTCCTTTGTAAAAGAGAATGGCTGTTTAATTTGCAGGAAGTCATTTTAAGGATTTTTATTGCTTTTAAAACTCCATTGTCTTCGCTTGAACCTAAAAACTTCAGATTAATGGCAATCACAGTAATATATTATTATTATTATTATTATTATTATTATTATTATTATTATTATTATTATTATTATTATTATTATTATTATTGAGGGCTATACGCCCTTCTTCGGGAAAACGGTTTAAAATGTAGTGAATAATTCGCTAATTATAGTAGCGAAATTTTGTTTTGATTGTACTGTAGGCCTACATATGGGCAGGGCAGGGCTGCGTGCGTGTATAACATTTTACTCAGGTGCGTTTTAAAATCTTAGATTGCATGTATCTCAATTCGCCATATTGACGTATACGCCCTTTTTCCTATTATTATTATTATTATTATTATTATTATTATTATTATTATTATTATTATTATTATTATTATCTTAATGTTTAGAATTAAATGCCGAATAGTGTCAAGTGACAAATGGGCTATAGTTCACGGCACAATAAGCCTCAGACAGCGGTGCTAGCCTTCGGCGCCTTTCATCCTTATACATAAAGAAAAACAATAATCGAAGCTTCCTCACATTAATTACCCGGTATAGGTTTCCGGTTACATATTTCTGAACCCTTCTTCAAACTGTTTTGTATTGTTTATAGAAGTATGATCTCTGCAAAGTCGCATCTATGACTCAAACGTTAGCATGCTAATCTTCCACTCAGACTGCCCTGGTTTCGATCCCCGGCTAAGCTATGATGGAATTTATGGTGGACAAAGTAGACGTTGTGGAGGGATTTTCTCGGAGTACTCCCGTTCCCTTTATCATCCTTCCAACAGTCCCCACCTTTCCTTGATCTGCAGTAATTAAAAATAGGCTGGGGTGAAGTCCTCGGGTGGGGGGGGTAGTACGTGTTTCTCATACTGTAATAGGAAGTGCTTGGGTTCCAGGCCCTTGGGCTTATCAGGTACTCGTCCGAGGATGGGACATGTCTATGTCAGAGCTGAGGCAGGATGACCCTTCTGTCAGCATCAGATTCACGATTGACACCAACGCCGCCTGTCGACCATTACAAATTGTACAATTGAATCGTTTATTTCTAAAACCCCACAAGTGACAAAAACAAAACTTTTGGGAAACTAATAAAAACTGTTTAGTTTAATTAATTTTATTTTAATTGTCAAATTGTATTTAACAAGTGATATTATTTGCTAAATATGAGGTTTATTCATCATTAGTTATGTTTTATAATACATATAAAGTCTCCCCAAAAAATTAAATTAATTGGGATGTTATAGGGTTTTTCCAACAAACAAACAAACTGAAACTATGCAAAGCATTGCTTTTTTCCAAGTATTAGAGTGAATGAAAGTAACTTAAGTATGAACAAACTTCATAATCTATGAAAAAACTACATGTAAAATCACAAAAAATTAATTTTTTTTCTAATATCAAGACATTATTTTTCTAGTCTTCGCTTCCACTGTCACTACTATCTTTGTTGGCGGTAGGCCATGTGTACAGTTCTGTGTAGAATCCTTTTACTTCATCCGGTGTGTACTGCAAAATCTTCTTAAGGTTCTCCATTTTTTTAACATTGATTGGTAGCCTCGAGCTGTTATAAACTAGGTCTGTTGGCAGTTCAGGCGGTAAATTTTCAGCACAAACATTTTTCTCAGGAATTCGAATGGTGAATACTTTTGTCGGTACAATGCTGTTATTGAACTCTTTACAAAGAACTTTACCTTCTTATTCATTGCAGTGGAAAAAACTCATTCACCTTCGACTAATTTATTCGAAAAACACCATATGTGATGCTAGTTGTGGGGTTTTTACAATACATGGATATTTTTTGTCCAATTTTTTACATGTTACAGTCATGCTAGATATAGGGCTTTTATATCAAAAGATGCGCATTCATCCTGGCAATCAAAATCCACAAAAAACGCATTTTGTAAAAAATATCGGTTGTGGTGTTTTTACAATAAACGATTCAATTACAAATTTAGTCAACTGTCCGAAGACAAATTTGAACCTCACAAGTGACACCAATAAGAAATCACTCATGAGGCAACTAAGCCAGAAGATAATGGGGTAGGATGGTCAGTTACTTTCCCCCTTCATTGCATACCTCGCCGATTAGCAACATATTACACTAACTAATCAGGCTTCATATGTACCTATATAAATAATTATTCATCCTCTGACATATATCGTCAAGTGAGATGTAGGCCCTACTACCTGATAATAGATGCATAGTAGTGGCAGAAAAACCAGACCGATTCTTGTAGCTGATTTCAAAGCCTTGTTCACTCCAGAGCACGATAGACTGGTAACTAAGACTTTCGTGGTTCGAATCCTGCCTGGGAAGGAAACTTTTTTTTGTTCCTTATTCAAATTTATTTCCAATACTTTTCGATTGTTGGTAAAATTCACGTTCTGGGAATAATAAGTTAATTAAGTAGTAAAATATCCCTGCAATCGAAAAGTATTGGGAATAAATTTGAATAAGGAACAAAAAAAGTTACCTTCCCAGGCAGGATTCGAAGCACGAAGGTCTTAGTTACCAGTCTATCGTGCTCTGGAGTGAACAAGGCTCTGAAATCAGCTACAAGGGTGGGTCCGGTTTTTTTTGCCACTACTGTATATATCAGTCAGAATCTCAATCAGAACAAATTGTACAGTATTACATACGATTTTACAAATTTCTTTCGAACATCGGACATTGATTATCATTGATCCTAGTCCTCCCCTTTTCAAATGAGACGGAACATTAGCTCATTTTGCCATCAAATAGACCTAATTACCCATGGTGCACAGTGAAGGATATGACGATGATGATGCAACGGGCGTAGCTCAGACGGTAGCGCATTTTCCTTATGATACTGATGTGCGGTAAGGTATGGATTCGATTCGTGCTTGAGTTGATTATCTGGTTAGATATTTTGTAGGTTCCCCAACTGTAAGACGAACGTGAGGTAATCCCATGGCGAATTCTCGGCTTCATTTCGCCAAATACCAATCCGCTGTCATTAATTTCGTCGACGGAAAGTAACGCAGTATTTGATACAGCGTCGTTAAATAAGCGAGTAAAAATTATTATAATGGTGATAGATATAGAAAACCTGCCCCAAATACCGTCGTCGTTTATTACAACAAATTTTACTTTGACTTGCTGAGATGAACCCGGATCAACGGCGAGGAAATCAACGCTGTAACCGATCGGTTAGCGGTACACATTTCTAAACACGTTTCTTATTGCCATATTGTTTCCGAAGGAAAATAAATAGAGCAGGGCATAACGTAACTCTTGTACCCATTCTGTCCGACCATAACGCGAACACACAGAATCCATTTACTCTGAAACGATGGCCAAATTAGGTTCAACTTGCAGGGTTTGCACGCATAAATGTAAATGCTACGTTGTTTTATGAACTTATTGAAATTTCCGTAGAATAATTTATATAAACAAAGTGAGTTTAATGCAACAGATGTTTATGTAATTACTTTCAAAAACTTGTGATCGATGTCAGAGATGTATATATGGGTATGAAGAATCGGCCTTAGCAATCCTTATATAGCGTGCTGAGTCAGTAATCGATGATTATCGACAGCTATCGATTTAAATGTTGTTGCGTAGGTTGTCAGGACAAGTGACTGAGTGAAGGTAAACGCATGTAGCAGTCAGGCTCAATATACATCAACACGTAATCATAACCAACAGGCGAAAGGAATAAAATGCTTCAAAAATAAAAGAAGACAATAATAATGTGATCGTGAGATTTACATGTGGCCAAGACCAGAAGCTGGCTTCGGGCCATCGTGCAGCAATTGTTTTATCTTCAATCTTATTACGTACTTCTCTCTCTCTTTCTAACCCCCTCTCTCTGTCTGTCTTGTATCGAAAACTGCGATACGTCATAGTCCATTCAACTGTTCGTAGGCTAGTACCATTTCGTACCACGACTCATAACACAAAACAAATGAAGTGCTACAGTTGGACTCTAGAAACCTGCTTGTTTGACTACTTTCAATGAAATAAGGTTCAGGTGAATGTTAACCTTATCTTAAGTATATCTGTTAATTTACCCCCTCCGATGGCTCTGTACTAGAACGTAGACTAGTGTTTCAGTATACCGTCGTTCCTTGGAATGATACGTGTGTTAAACAAGGTTTGATTATCGTGGTCTTTCATGAGCTTTTCTCGTTTAATCAAATCAAGTTTTATTTCTTCAACGTTCTTCACTTCCGCTTACCTTTTCAGTTTTTGGTTTTACTTAATTTCATGGGAAATATTAATAAATAAATAATTATACATATATACACATATACAGTACTAGCTAGGATACGAACTTAAGTCAGGCTTAAGCGAAATACTTGTCTTACGAAAAGAGTGTTCGAAAAAATGTTCCTGATGTTTACCTACTCCCGTTCGTTTTGTCCTAATTATTGCACAGACTCTCCACAACCCACATTCATCTTTATCATCACGTAGGAAGCAATGAGCAGTTACTTCAATATATCACATTTCCTGAGATTTACGGTGAATCTTCCACGGAGCAAGTAATAATGAGAATCTTGCGCTAACACCTATCCCAAAGAACAATTTGAGACATCAACCTCATCAGAATCTTTATCTTTATAATATTTTCAGTATAAAGCCTTCTTGTCTGTTACGATCTCGTAAAATTCTTTTGGCTAGTTTTTCAAACAATATCGTATCCAGACATCATTTGGCTGTAGACTAATGATTTCTAAGACTTTACTATTATTAAATTTGAATACGCTATTCTCTTGCCATAGTAGCAAATTTATTTTTATTACTTCATTGTTTGGTACATTCTTTTAACACTTGTATAATCACTTATTAACAATAATTTCTTGCAACGACTTCTACATTGGACAGATTGGAAGATAATTTCAAGCACGTTACAGCTCATGCATTTTGTCAAGACACTCCCCCACTCTTCCTACAGAGCTGCACACGAAATCGGATGAGTCTACTTACGAATTATAGGGGAATTGGTTACTCTTTACCTTGAACTCGGTAGACACATGCCCGACCTTCCCTTCTACTCCTATCCCTTTACAGAAACGTTGTTCCTGTACTGCATATCGAGAGTGTCTTGACAAAATGCATGAGTTGTACAAGGGACATATCACAGCCATAACTAAACCAAACAACAATTCTACCTACGCAGAACATAGCACAAACTCCAATCACAACTACTACAACATAAACACTGACATGAAAATACTACACATCCAGCCAAAAAATAAGAAACTGGACGCTCTATAATAATATGAAATTTACAAACACAAAAACACACCCACAGCACATCGTGAACACTCAATTGAATTTCAAAACACACACCCTTTTCGACACAATCATGAACACACCCCACTACAACAGGAAACCAGAACATAGCACCTCACTAGGCTTCGGACAATGACGGACATCACGTCGAAACTAGTCAACCAGGTAATTTGTATAATATTAAGAGAGTAAAGAAATTATTGTTAATCAGTAACAATAATATGTTGTATGTTATTGAGTTCAGAGCTTTCAAGTAGAAAATATCAATTCCTATGCTATAAGTATCAGCATTTTACTTTTTAGGACAATTAGTAGAGTTTACCACATTTCGGTATGCTTTACCTTACCTCAAGAGAAACTGAAATTTCTCCAAAACTATAGCAGGTAAAGAAACAAAATTTTCTCTTAGTTATGAAGCAGATCCTGTTGAGTTGATTGAAACCCACAATAAGGAACTAGGAATATCTTCTTTCAGTTGAAAATAATTAAATACTGCAGTAACGATTTTTAACTTTTTTTTTTGCTTGATACCATTTTTTTTTTTTTCATAAACTATCTCTCATACCTTTAAAAAAATGTTTAAGCTCTTTTGATATAAAGTCTTAATTATTGTTTCTAATTTATTGATTTACATATTCATAATAATAATTTTTATTAAGTTAGTTAATGATTTAAAATAATAATTATGAGTTCATGTCAAAAGTGCTTTCACCTACAATGCCAAGCTACTAATAAGCAATGTGTACAAAATGTTAATTAAGTTCTGACAAATAGCTTTTTGAGAAAATGGTACCGTACTAGATGGAAAAACAAAATAATTAAAAAAATTGTCACTCTAATATTTATGTTTTGGATGATCTGTATTGGTATGAGAACTGGTTCTTTTCAGTCTATCATTATGATGCAGTCAGTTATTTCTATTATACTGCAATGTAAATTCTGTTTTATCATTGAGTTCCATATTATAACCATTTCATTCCATCTAGTACTCTGTAGCGAGCAGTTTTTCTCAGAAATATATTTTTATTTGTGGTGAGTCGACCTGAGAGATGTTTATGTCATGTCTATCTTCAAAACGTGACGTACGTAACAATTTAAACAGCTATGTAGAAACTATACTAGTCGGTTCAATTCCCAACTTGAGTATCGGTGTTTTTCAGTTGTCAATGTAATTCTAGCATCGTTATGACCCAGCATAACACTGCTCCTCTATGTATGTGTTGTCAAGTGACAGACTGAGAAAATCCGAGAATGGACAAGGTTGTGAAACTACAACAGAGTTACTGAAATAAATGTCTAGGTAGGCTGTAGATATTTTATAATAATCCAAATATGGAAAAATATTCAGTAGATGTAGATTTCATTCCCAGTACGAAATTAAAAAACTATCTCCCAATGGAACTGTCTGTAAGTATCCTCATTCTGTGTTTGTTGTGTTGACCTAAGCGGAGACTTTGCGTCATGCTGACCACATGATCAGGTAATTTGATTATTTGTGAATGTCTGATGTTGGTTCATAAACCGAACACAATCTTTTTTTTTTTTTTTTTTTAACTAATGGCGGGCACTTGACTTGTGTCATTCGCTCAAGCCTCCCATCTACTGGGCGACGTGACGTAGTTTTTTCAGCCGCCACGAAGGTAATTGCCCTTGGTGCACCATAGGAATAGGAGGCGAACTGCATAACATCATACGATGATTATGACCAATAGCGCAATGGTGGAATTCCGGGAGGGGAAACGGGAATATCTCTCGAAAGCCTACCATCAAAATCTTTATCCATCACAAATTTCAGTTGGACCCGCCGGGACTCGAACCAGCGTGGAAAGCCGACATTTTAGCCGTTCGGCCAACGGTGTTCCTCACACAAATATGTAAGAACGTAACATTCGTCTCGTAAGAGAAATCCGACACCACGATCCTGGATTTTGCGCGTCATTAAAGCTGTATCTACAATTTGTGTGTGTGTATTTTTTTATTGGACATCATGTTCCATTACAAGGATAGTACTGTATTCCAACCACGAGAAAGTCTCAGGGAAATGAGACGCAGCGGGGTAAAGCTGTGAATGAATGTTGATGTCATAAGCTGTCATAAGGTCACACACGTGTGTCCTCGTATCTCTATTGGCTAACTCTCACAGCACAAACGATAACACTGATACACACATACTTATATCACCCTAGTTACAAAATTAGATCACTGTTAATCTCCAGGGGTGGTATTCATAGACATTTCGCAGCACGCGCTACGAGCGTACTAAGCTAGCCCCGGCTATCCACTGGTTACTAGTACAGAATCCAAATCATATCCTATCGCTAACACTGGTTTATGAATACGAAAAACGCTGATAATCCACCGAAGGCCCGCGCTAAAAATGTCTATGAATACGGCCCCTGGTCTTTTAATCCCTCCATACAGGAAGTAACATATGCAGGAGAGTGCATGTTTTTTAAACTGACGTTATAACGATAATATTATCTATCTGCTTCGCTCCAATAGATGACGCAATAGTAAGCACATTCCTTTCACGGTTAATCTCCTGGTTGGAGAACAGTAATACTACATGCCTTGTTGATCATTCAGTATAATTCTAAATTACTATTAGATAATCACTATTAGATAAATGTCACATATGGCTTCACTGTTCTTTGGATCTGGTTCATAATTAGTTAGTTCACTTCCCATTTATGCTTATACTTAATACACTTCTATATCATTAGTATTACCCTAGATCATATATGTAACAGATCTGTCGGGGTTATAGGGTTTGAGGTTAACAACTTTTGTCAGGTTTACTACGCTGCCATCTAGTTGTTACATAAGGAGTCACGTCATAATACCCATTTGAATTGCATTAGCGACTGTGCTTCCATCTCGTGTTCGTTTACGGCGGACGGGTGGCGATCCTGGCGGTTGTTCTCTTCAAAGTGCTGCCGATTTTAACGTAGCGAGGAGCTATCTGTTACATATATGATCTAGGGTATTACTAAGAGATGAGATACCCAGTGTTATATAGTTACACAATTTTTACTATGACTACTGTTTCCACTTCTGTTATATTGTTATTACACTATATACACTATTTACAACTCTGTTTCTTTCTTTGCTTTCTTCT
Source organism: Periplaneta americana (assembly GCF_040183065.1). Taxonomy (NCBI): domain Eukaryota; kingdom Metazoa; phylum Arthropoda; class Insecta; order Blattodea; family Blattidae; genus Periplaneta; species Periplaneta americana. The sequence continues at coordinate 66,534,451 of NC_091125.1, forward strand.
TCTTCTTTTTGGGGTTATAGCTTTTCTAAATTTACAGATTGAACAAATTCTATATATTGTTTCTTATATTTAAGTATTAGTTCACTCAATATGTTAGCCCACTGACCACCTAGTTGTAGGATGTTGTTTCTGAACACACTCCTTTCTTTATCGAGAATGGCACACTGGAAGATTAGATGCTCAGCTGTCTGATAGCCCTTCCCACAAGGGCATTCTGGGCTGTCCAATATGTGGAAACGGTGGAAGTAGGCCCGTAATTTGTATTTGTATGTGTGTGTCTGTGTCTGTGATGGCAAGGCCCTTAACTTGCCGTTACTCGTCCCGAATTTACGAGAATGCCTCATAGATGTCGCTAGTGCCGAGAACCGTAGACCACTTTCGTTCTTCATAAACCATCCAAGGTACACCGCAGGTGGTGTGTTTACATTACACTCGTGATGATTATGATGATGATGATGATGATGATGACGATGATGATGACGACGACGACGACGACGACGACGGAGAATTGTTGGGATGCCTCAGGAAAACGGAGTACCCGGACAAAACCCCTACGTTGCCTGGACCACGGGTTTGCTCAGCACAAGTTATAAATTAAAAGCGTACGGACTTCATGTGAAGACATGTCCTGGTGGTGACTAATGCGTCTGGATTTCCTGCCTGTCACCCAGGAGATCTCCGGGTCCGAATCTCAGTCCGATCTGATTTTTCACTGGAGAATATATAGTGACACTTGTCGCAGAGAAGGTTACAGTTGGTGTTTTATCTCGGGATTCTCCTGCTTCCCCACATTAGCCATCAACTCCATTCCATCCGATCTTCATTCCTTTATCTTTCCATAGCGTTCCTCGATCTTCAGCTGATGGCGCACAAAAGGGACTGGTCTAGGGCGAATGGAGTTGCCTGCTCGAAACTTGGACACTCAGATAAATGTTGCATAATCAGCTGGGGGTAAGTGTAAAATTCCTCTGATGAACGTAGCCGTTGCCCCACTTCAGGAAAACAGGATAATTGAAGCCATTACATTTAGTCAAATCTTTCAGTACGATATGTGGTGTTAAGATTATTCATTGCGAATGGAGTTCCAAAGCAGCTTTCGCCTTAAGAAGTATATAGAAAATAGCACTAACAATTCAAAATATTTGGCGTGTATTCAATATTAATTTTATGGAATACATCATTAAAATTTAAACGGGCTAATAAATTTGTTTTTATGTCCATTCCAAATGTTTTTTTTAATATGTGGGAATTCTTTGAAAACTGAAAATTTGTTTCATAATTAAATTATGGCGTAAAGAAATACTCGACCTAAAAGTTTGTAATTGATGTGATACACAAACCAGATCTGAATAAGAATGTGTTAAGTATTACCTTGTCGGAGGTTGTAACTTGGACAGCGGAACATTAACAGCCATTCAGATGTTTAATTTTCGTTCTATCAAGGTTATAAAAAACTTGAAAATCTGCAGTAATGGTTGAAATTGGACCAGTGCCGAAGTTAAGCACTAAATAAGAAAGACCACTTACGGTTTTATATCTGTACATTCGAAAGGCTTCTCAACCTCAACTACATATTTGTCATGTATCGTTGAATAATTATTATCGAAAGTTGCCACATATGTTTCAGTCTAGACGTTAAAATGTTCAACTTAAGGTGTAATGCCTTCTTTTACAATCTGAAAAATCTTTCATCTGTCTCTTTATAAAAAAGAATCCATATGTTGGACTATTACATATTTCTCTTCTTATATTTTCGAACCATTTAAGAATATCACTTACTTACTTACTTACTTACTTACTTACTTACTTACTTACTTACTTACTTACTTACTTACTTACTTACTTACTTACTTACGGCTTTTAAGGAACCCGGAGGTTCATTGCCGTCCTCACATTAAGCCCGAGAATCAGTCCCATTCCGAGGCTTATTGTTTGGTTTCGTAACAAGCTGCTTTTTACGGTGATGGGTTGCTAGCCCTTCGCCCACCCCCAAGCAGGAGGATCACCCCTTATCGGCTGTCCACGACTGCTTATTCAATATATTCTCAGCTACCCTCCATATCTGGAGGCCCACTCTGTATAACATCTATGTGGCAGATATTCCCCTACCTAATAACCCGCTAGTAGGACTGGCACAATATGCAGACGACGTCGCATATTGGGCAACACACCCCCGACTCCCCTCCGCTAGGAAGTTACTAAACGCAACACTCAGGCAGTATCTAAATTGGACCAACACGTGGCGGATCACAGTCAACACAGACAAAACACAGATATGCGTCTTCCGCCCAAAACTCCGGACTCGAGTCCTCCAGAACAACCCAATCACAATAGCCAACACTCAACTTCCACTCCAGCGGAATCTCACATATCTAGGAATACCCCTCACCTCCAAACTCTCCTGGACCGAAGTAGCTAAAGAAACCTGGAGGAAATATAATGCAGCCACCAGAGCAATAAGCTACCTAAGTGGCATCAATCGACCCGGTTGTATAACCGAAACACTCCTCCACCTATACAAAGCATTGGTTAGATCCCTATGCATATATCCCTCCATTTTCCTCGCATAAGCCCCTCCAACGACCCAATTGAAATTTGAAGCACGCGAAAGAAGAATTCTCCGCCAAATCTTCCACCTGCACAGACGCACTAGAAATAACACAGTTTACACTACCACAAAAACAAAGCCACTCTTCACACACCTAAATAACATAAACAGGAAATACACACATTCGGCAGTAAATCGCGTATATACACAACACATCTTCGCAAATCCCTCGAACACAAACAACAGAACAACACTGGAGAAACTCCTCTACAATTACCACCAGCCCCCACCACCAAACTAAAACACACAAACAAAACCACAAACACGTGTTGGAAATTTGAATACTGTCTGAGAGGACACACGACAGCAACAGAGAGGCAGATGAATAAAATAACACCACACCATGAAAGTCTCCATAACGATTCAGACGCTTCTGCCACCGGAAGGGGAAACTCAAAAATGTATGTATGTATGCACAGCGTTCTGCCCAAGAGCAGGTCTTTAACTGCAAACCCAGCATTTCCCTTTCTTGCTTTCCTCTTAATCTCCCCATATAATACTTTAATGCTGTCTATCAATTGATTTCTTTTACCCCGAACTCTTGTCCCGTTCACCATTCCTTAAGCATTCCAAATTAACAAATTAGGCCTACACCAAAATAACTAAAAGTAAAAAATAAAATAAAGTAAATAAAAAGCCAATCACCGCACTCACACACCTACTGGCACTTAAGCCAGAAATAGTGTATAAGTATGTAAATATATATTTATTATTATTTATGTACAATGGCTGGAGAGGGCATCCTGCGCGTATAAGACCCTAAAACGGCCTCTGGCTCAAAGCCAGTAAAGTCAATAAACAACAACACATCATCATATCTGGAGGCCGTCTCCTCTATTCGCAACCTGAGGACGCGGCATGCCGTGGTGATAGAAACCCACCATAGATGGAAAAAAAAATCTTCTTTATCATATCGTCGTTGTTCCTGCAATAACGCCTATGTGACATATTTATCGATTTTCAGATTTTTGCTCTATTAAATAACTTAAATAGTAATAGGCCTATTAATGGATGAAATCAACACACCTACGGTAACATTAAAAACTATTGGACATCAATGATATTGAAGATATGAATATTCAGATTTCGCAAAAGTAGAATTCGATTCATATATAATTCCTCAAGATGAAATAAATCATGTACAGCAAATAATAAATTTCCTATATCTAATTACATTTCTTTCTTTCGAAAATGTAAGAATTCACAATCTCCTATGTACCACTGTCATAGAACGAATAAATGTGTTTTTTCTTACTACTCAAAACTTTCATATTTAGCACATAGGAGTTATTGCAGGAAGAACGACAATATTCATTCATTCATTCATTCATCCAATATGTCCTTATTATTTAGTTCTTAAACTTTACGTTTCAATTATGCGAAACATAGGGGAAAAATTCTAATGTTTAAAAGAACCGGTTGCAAGATTGTGACGTGCCGTACATATTTTATTCGTATGTATACAGTCTACCACCTTAAACTATATGCAATGGACGAACTTATTTCAATATAAGTATATAAGGTTGTCGATACTCAAAAATCACGAAAGATTTTGAAAGTTCTCTGGGTTTGTTTAGGGGTAAGTTCATAGAAAATTAATTATTACAGTTGTTCATGAAAGAATAGGATTTATTTTCAAAAAAACTTGTGTTTCTTTTATTTCACTATTGTTTCTACTGTAAATGAAATAAACAGCAATTCAAACTATTTTATATTTAAAGTTTTTTTTATTTTTCTAGTGAAAATTTATGCATTTACAAATGCACATTGGACTTACTCAGTGTTACAAATAATAATTAAGTTGAAGTGTAAAATAGTGAATAATAATAGCTATGAATAATAAACAGTGAATAATACTATTAAAATGATATTGCACTTCACATAAATGAGCCCAATCTTTCAGTGTACACTTGTGCAATCCGTTGGTTAAATGGTATTTTCAAAGTTAAAAATGAAAATTTGATTGTTTATAAATAAGTGTTTCGAATCTAAACAGTGTATGGAAACATATTTTGTGCCCAAGAAGTCAAATTCATTAAAATAATATCTGACAGGTTCCGTTTTAAATCTTTGAAATGCTCTCCTGTAAACTTTAGGAAATGTTGATCAGCCCCTTTTTACCGCGCACCCTTTTGTCACAATTCGACTGTTTTCAGTAGCACATCGTCTTAAAGTATTGCAAACAATACGTAACACATTGCATATACCCAAGGTCACATAACGCATTCCACGTAGCATCATCCCGTATACGATCGAAATATTGTGCGTCCATATCTCGCATTTCGTTTATCATCACCCTTTTTTGCTGCCAAATGCTAGTGACTGAGATGT